>NW_009596890.1:0-36704 GCF_000690535.1 Cariama cristata
CCATAATGATTCTATGATTCTATGACTAATACTGCCTCTACCATTAGCTCACACAAACAAAAAAAGATTAAAAAAATAACCACTTATTTTCCATTGACTGGCTCAGACCAGAGCTGCTCAAAACTGCCCACCTGCACACAGAACGGAAGAAATTGTTTTTCAAAATATTTTTTTGAGAGATTCGAGTGCCCTCCTGTGTTCAAGTGGCAAATTGCAAAGTTAATGGAAAAAATGTTTTGCCTGTCTTTCAAAATGCAGTGTTGTCCGCCAAAAGCTTTGTAGTATCATGGTGTTTGCTTCCTTTAAGAGAACTCCAAGGAATCTTCACTTGTTTTCTTAATTAGCTACCAGTTTGTTTTGCTTGCTTTGGCTAGATACTCAAAGTTTGTTTTAAACAGATTCTGAGATTTGAAAAATAGGTTTCTTCATTTATTCCAAATAGGAAATGATTATGTAATTACTTGTGCAAAAGTCAAGCTAAAAGTTTTGTAATAAAAATACATCCATCTAATCATTTTAATATGTAAGATTTAATTAAATTGTTGAAAGATTCAAAGTCAACTTCACGTACTCTTATCAGTGATTTTGGCAAGTTTAATAGATTGAATAAAGCAGTAGAAATGAGGTAATAAATGAAGCAATAGACTGAGTAATGCCTTTTCAGTACATATGAAAGTGCATATGAAAGGAAATGCAGTACATGAGAAAGGGAACTTCCCAAAAGCTAGGGCAGGGGCAGACAGCCACTCTAAGCATTTCAGCCAAAGTTCAAAACCCGTGCGCTTTCAAAGAGATAAGAGGGATTTATAACAGGAAATGTATGTTGCTTTATTTTTTTGTGTATCACAACTTACTGGGCATTTTTCAATAAGCTTCAGCTAAATAATTTATATTTTTTGCTAATCTAATTTTTTCATACCGGTTAAGCTACCTTTGACTTGGGTATTACTTTTAAGCCACACACAGGTACTTGGGCAATTTAAAAACCAAAAGTATCAGTAAATTTCTAGTGCACTGGTAATCAGTACCTCTGTATGTCTAGGAAAACATCAAAATGTTCCACTTACTTGATTACGATGGAAAGAGTATTGGAGGGGAAAGGCTGGAAGACCTGCAAGAGTAGCTGCCTGACCAGGCTTCCTCTGGAGTGCAGGTTCCAGGCTTACAAAGATGTGCACAAGCCAGGCGCAGGAGTGCAAGAGTCTGATCAGACTTCTTCAGCAGATGGTCCCTTAAAATATAATACCGTGAAATCACTACCTGCTAGCCTAATCATTTCTTAGCCTCTCCCTATTTGCCTTTTGTCCCTTCTTTAGGTACTATAAACAGTTTCAAACATCCTTGAGAGGCAATTCAAGTGTGATAGGTTTGCCTTGAACCTTTAAAAACAATCTACTATAGATTGCAGTCTGTTATAGCTGGTGAGAAAGTGTGGAGCTCTTCTAATGCTACTCTGATAGACCTATAAAGACAAAGTAATAGAAATTTTTTGCATGCTAAGGATGTATATATGAATCTTTACAGTTTGTGTTTTGGGAACTGGATATTAATATTTCACAAAATATGCTATAAAAAGGAGGGGGGGAAGGGGACTCAGTCTTCAAATTCACTTGCTTTTGAAATCTAGTGTTAAAAATACTGATTCTGTGTATAGTGCATGGCATTTCAGATATTTTAGTTGAAAGCTAAAAATGAGGCACGTGAAAGACTTGCATTAATTTTCTCAGGTGGTGGCTCAAGATCTTAGTAGAGCCATTTGTATCATTTAATAAATATATTCTTTCCTCTTTTCTTTCTTCCAGTTTGCAGCTCAGAACCTGAAAATGTTCAATCTGATCCAAAGAATTATACTAGTCTTCTTGTTACATGGGAAAGACCTCGGGTTGTATACGACACCACAATTGAGAGATTTGCTGTCTTTTATCAACGATTGGATGGAGAAGACCAGTCTAAGCATGAGTTTCTGACAGATGGGTATCAGGACTTGGTAACTGTAAACTCTTCAAGTTTCATACAGAGGGGTGATGGCAAAACACTCACTGTTAATTATCATAAGGGATTAAACAGTAGCTGGGAGCTGATTCAATAAAAAAATTACTTCTTTGGCTGCAGCTCACAGAAGCTGTACTTCATTTTTTTGACTGTGAAGCCACAAAAACAATTTAAAACAAACAAAAAAACCCCACCAAAACAACAACACAAAAAAAACCACACCAAAAAAACCCAAACAAAAAAAACACCTAAAAAAATCTCTCTTGCCCAGAAAAGAGAAAACTTTCACAGATTTGCCTGTACTATCCCAGAAGTTTATGACTATGTCAATCTCAGAGCTCCTTAACCATAAAACCCTTAGTCAATTAATAGTGATCTGTATTTCATTGCTCACTGATGAGAAAGAATGACCTACACAAGCATCTAATAAGATTCAGTACAGTTTTACTGCTATAAATATTAAGTTACTGATTACAGCTTCATGGCATTTTACTAATGTGATCTGTTCTTCTAACCCTCTTTAAAGACTCATAGCTTATCAGAGCTAGTGTTACCTAAACTAGTGTTCAGCATTAAATAAGTATGTAGTTTGGTATCCTCCATGTAAAAATTCACAAGATTGTTTTTAAAGTTGACTGAAAAACATTTGTGACACTAAAATATAAAAAGCACACTTTAGAGTCCTAGAAGAAAGGAGCTTTATGGTTTCTATGAAAAATGTGTTAGGAAAAAAATAACATTTCCAAGTATTTGATACTTACTTGCAAGTAAATGATTAAACATGGTCTTTCTTTTAGGGGGCTATTCTAAATAATCTGCTGCCCAATACAAGTTATGTTCTTCAGATAGTTGCTGTTTGCTCTAATGGTCTCTATGGAAAATACAGTGACCAAGTCATTGTTGATATGCCTTTAGAGGACCCAGGTAAGTGATCTTTTGTGCTCAGTGATCACTTTTAGCTGAAAATCTGTATTTGAAGAAGTAGTTTGTTTGCAAACCAGTTAAAATGTGTGACTATCAAAATATGCTAAAATGAAATTTCAAAATCGCTGCAGTTAACCTTCAGCATGTTCTTTGCTACTGATATTTTACATGATGTAATTCTCCATTCCTTGTAAACATTACCTACGAAAGACTGCATGTTAATTTTTTTTAACTCTAAGAATATTCTGAAAAACACCTACCTGATTTCAAATCTCACAAGTGTATCTTTTAGCAACATAATGTAAAAACCATGTTTGGTATTATTTCTCTATGCTTCAAGCATCCTCCCAAAATTAATCCACACAGCCAAAGTATTAAGGAAACAATTAGTACAAACACAATATATGACTTATAAGTCTGTATCAATTGATTTTGAAATTTGATTTCTTACAATTACTTGGAGTTTGATTTCAAAGGACTTGTGGTGATGAAATTCCCTTGCTTCTTAATGCTGCCTTGCAAAAAATCAAAAGGCCTAACAAACAAATCCCACTGATTTCACAGCCAGATTTACTTCTTCTGCCTGCTGGTAAATATAAAATAATTTGAAACTATAGCATGAGGCTAGATCTTGTCCTTAATAATTCCTTAAGTTCCGTGGAAGTTTTAGCATCAGACCCAGTTCTTATCAAAGTGAGTCTTAAAGTGTTTTTAATTAAGAACCATATAATTAGTGATAGGAAAAAAAATCAAATACTTTCTGATCATGCGAGAAACCATTTTTTATGTAAGGGCCTGGATTCTTCTTGTTATTTATGAATTCTGTAAGTTCGGTTTTACGCTTCATTAAGTCTGTTTAGCTACAGCAAAGTCCTTAGCAATGTTGTGATGTACTTGGGAAAACAGGTCAGTTTTTCATTTCAAGGGAACCACATTCCTTTACAATGAGAAAGAATATCATTCTCAACAATCTCTACCGCATGAATTATGAACTAATAATGGTAATAGGCTTATAGTAGTGCATTTTTGTCTGAAGGAGGGGGACACAGCTTCAGGTATAGTACATACAGATTTTCAATAAACATTTAACTTATCTTTCAAACACAGTGTATTAAGAAGAATGCATTTTTGGAGTCTTATGCTGATATCTACCAGGATTTTCCAATTTCTCTTCAGTTTTCTAAGGAGTCCACGACAAGGTTCTGACATTCTGCCTGACGTTTCACTTTTTTGTTTATCCTTTATCTACCTCTTAGATCCTATATCCCTCCACTTCCTTTCCAGAATCTGCTGGTTTTGTGCTTGGAGAATTTTCTCAGATGAGAGTTCATCTACATACCCCCACATCCATTTCTACATGGAATGACAAATAAGCAGGGCAGTGTTATCTTTATTAAACAATAGTTCAACAGATCAAGTCGGTGCAGTGCTGCCATCACAACTTTAAAACCCCTGAAAACAGACATTGCAAACCAAAACCCGATGTAGGTAATATCCATAGGATAAACCGCCCTACTATGACTGTCATATCCCTGCCATAAGGATGAGTTGCATACCACCCTGCTGTGTGCAGTGATTCCCTTTGGAAGGAACAGTGGATGCCAAGGCAGGGAGGGGGACAGGAGTGCTGGGACTGGGTAAGTGCAGAGCCAGCATTACAGGCAGCACCGCGCAGAGCACCAGTGCTGCCAGCAAGTCCTGCTGGGGAGCAAACTCGGCGAGAGGACGATGGGGCGTCGGGCAGTCAGCAGCTGTCCGGCAGCGTCGTTGCAGCCATGGTCACAGCATCCCTGTCGTATTTCTGCTGAAGTAGAAATTTCAGCAGAAATTTGTTCCACTTCATTTCAGTGGAAGGAAGGGTAAGGGCCTTGCTTTGGAAATACATACTGGAAAACTCATTTCACCTTCCAGTGTATCGGCAGAAATTTCTCTGAGATTTATGTTCTCGGAAAAGATAATTTGGTGCAATAAGTGTTATATTTAGCAGTTCTGAGTGAAGGTCTGGTATTTTCATGCTTTTTTACACAGACCACTAATTTCTTTTTGTTAAAGAAATGAGAAAACACAATGCAAGGATACCTAGGAGGCATAACAATGTAAAGCTGTCTCTATATAAAATACAAACAGGTTAGCATAACTATGAAAAAGGTATTTTTTGTGTTTTCTGTCATTTGAACATTTAAATATGTCTCCTTAATGTTGCACTAAAGCAAATTAATGTATATAAGTATTTTCTTATCCTGAGTTTGCTTGGTTTTGAATAAGCGTTGTAAAGGGGAGATTTAAATAATCTGCATATCGGAACTGTATAAACACCTGTTTTTTTTCAAATTTCAGGCAGTTCTGAAAATTTCTAATAGCTTCAGGTCTACCTAAGGTTTTTCCTTTAGTTTTCAGAGATTCATAATTGAGGAAGATTATTTCAGGTCAAATGAAATGTTTCAAGGATATCTTAAATTTTAAAAAAAAATAAATAAATTTTTTAAATGAGAAAAAATTTAAAAGAGGGAGAAGTTCATAAATAAAAATGTAATACCAAGATGAATATTTTGTGTGTTTCAGAAAAACTGTTTATTTGGGATGCTTCCTATCTGAAATGGACGCAGAGTTATTAAATGTACTTTGTGTTCTTTTATTTTGACACTTCCACAGTGGTATGTCTGAAAACACTGGATGAGGAAAATTCAGGGAAGAATCCCTGCCATATAATTAGCAGGATTCCTGTGGGTGTACATTGCTCTATAAATACGCTTCATAGATGCTGTCTCAACCCTAGATATAATTTTAAAATATGAAAAAAACTTCCATTCATTTCTAATATTAATGTTTATTTGCATACTTACTTTTACTAATTATTTACATCTGAATTAACTGTTGCAAATATTGCAAATATTTTCATATTTAATATTTTATTAAACAACAGAGATATGAGAATGTAGCTATCTAATGAGAAAGATTTGTTCAGAGCAACTTGCTGGTTACAACTATAACATCAAATTGGTTTTGTGATCTGCTTTATAGATCTTGAGGCAAAAGGGGATTTCTTGGAGCTCCTGCTTGTGAATTTATGAAAGAAAAGTTATCTTCACCATGAAGACATGAAATAAAATTGACTCACATAAAGCATAAGCTAAAACTTTCATTTTCAAGAATTACTCTGAGTAAGCCAGTTTAATTAAGATGAAATTCACTGCAGTCACCTCCAGATCAATTAATCTTCATGTTAAGATCTAAAGTGAGGCATGAGTCATGCAGAAGCATTAGATGGGCCCTTTTCCGGGAAGAATTCTGCCCTTGGAGTAGCCACTTTTAATGAGGGAAGTTTCAGTACACTGTGCAACACAAATCTGCTGTTCAAAAAACTCATGACCATGGTTTCAGCCTTTTGCTTTTGAGATACTTGCAAGAAAGAGCGTTTCCCATGCCTTCTCCCCACCCTGTCTGAGGGCCTCCCGTATGGGGTTAGTGAGAGGTCTGCAGGCTCTGGGTCATCCACAGACCAGGTTTAAACCCCCTCGTTCTCAGCAGTGCTTCATAAGAGGAAGGACCTCTTCCAGGCCATGCTTTCCGCTTCAGTTTGTGGAAGCCCCAGGAGCTCTGATACGACGTTGGGCAAATTATCATGGTTGAGACCTCTTCTCTTTGGGTTTTTCCTAAACTGTTCGGAGTGGCAGCCTTTCATCTTGTGATACAGTGCATGTGCACATTAAAATTGTTTCCAGTTAGTTTCCATTTAGTAAAAGTCACCGGATGCCCTCCACGATGTAGCTACACAACCTTCATTGAAAATGAAGGGAACCATGTACGTAGTGTTTTAGTCAGCTTTGATAAAAGTCCAACCTTTATTTACCAATTTTTCATTTGCTACTAGAATTGGATTTTGAATAACTATCTAAATGTGTGCTTTGACTCTCTAGGTAACATCTGTACCGCCCTGAAAGTTCTGCACTAGTTTGTTGTGTAGTTAATACTGGTGTTACTTACATGCTTTTGCTGACACAGGAAATGAAAAATAAGAATATATCTCCCCTCTCATCTTCCTTTGTGTAGACTTCAGTTGGTGTTTATCAAAAAGCCCATGCCGGGACGTGGCTCTGAAATGCTGTCTCCTGCATGGCAGCTCATGCTGTCAGCAATGCTTTGTGAGGCTTTAACTATGCAATTTCTTTGTAACTTGTCTTTGTGATTTTTGTCCTAAAAACACCTAGCATATCTTAAATGTTTCATTTAGGGGATGCTTTTTTTCTAATTTTGTACTGATAAATGTAGAAATCTGAAAACTAATTTAATCAGAAGAAACAGGCTTTACTTTTGTTCTTACTGTGCCATTTATTTCATAAGACAGTACAGAAATGAAAACAGTTTATGTTGTGCATGCTATTCTACAATTAGAAATCAGACTCGTTTAAGAGATTTTTTAGAAGATTTGCATTGAACATAAATAAAAAAAGTTACCTTTTTTGTCTTGTTCTATCATTTCTTCGTCTGTCATTAAAATGGACTATGAAAAGACCTCTACAAAACTAACTAATGATTTAATTATTTTATTTTAAAATGTAAGCTACAGAATAATCAATATGTGGTTCCAGAAAAAATAAACAAGCTTGTTCATCGACCTACATCAATGGGTTGTTTTTTGGAGGGTGCGGTTCTTCTCCTTGGTTGGGGGATGTTAACAGATTTCTGTCATCTCCTGTCAAATCAAAAACTCAGCAACAGGATTATCAGAACTTCTATAAGTGCGTGCCTCTAATGCTTTTGACAAATACATTTTCCGTGACCAATTAATTTTAAATAGGCTCTGTAAAATGCCTGAAGATTTGTGTATTAATTTTTATATATATATATATACACATACATTAATGCCTCTCCATGGAGACAACAGCAAGAAACTAGTTTTCTGGTGGTGGAATTTGAGAGCGCATACCCTACTGCATACTTGAGCACAATCAGCACATTTTATTTTTCTGATTGAGTCTGATTAAAGCTCAATTCAAGAATAGTGCCCACAGAAAGAATGGATAGAGTTTCTCTGTATTAAAAACATTTTTCAGAGAAGTCTGTTGAGTACATAATACATGGTATGTGTCTACTGTGGGAAGACTTTCAAACTTAATGTCTACAGTATTTGATTTATATCATTAAGAAGCCAGGGAATATCATTATCTCCTCCACCCCTTCCTCCCCTCTACTCCCCTCCCCATCCTGCCCCAGAGCCTCCTAGGCTTCCAGGAGTCAGAGGTAAGATAATTTTTCTCTATTTTGATAATGAAAGATTAGTTCAGTACTTGGTAATTTATGAATGTTTGTTACAAAAGAACAATTTATAAAGATTTTGGGAAGCGTTGTTTAGTCAAAATTTGTTTGCATGCTATAATCTACAAATAAAACTGGTATGAGCTTGTTGGTTTGATAAACTTTATCTAGTGTGATAAACTTTATCTAGTGTATGTTGCATATAATACATGTCTCAATTTGTTTTGAAAGGTAGATACGGGCAGACCAAAGAGAGTACAAATTAGGTCATAGATCCCCATCTGACTTTGCAGAGATGAGAAGTACAAAGATGACATCTTTATACTAGTGTATTGAGGAAACTTCATTTGGGAATTGTGGAGGAAATGCAGACATGGAGCAATGTGTGATGCTATTGTTAGAATCGCTCCCCAGGCTAAGAGACTGGGTTTTGGCTTAGTGCAGATCAGCCCTCAGAATACGTGCTGGCACCGGTGTGTGGACAGAGCACTAGAACATTGCTTCTGAGAAAGCCTTAGAAAGATTCAGAAAAGGGGGTGGATGTCTCTGTGGACCAAAGGAGCAGTAAGATGAGTTAATGCTGTAGAAGGGGTATTAGATTTCATCACTAGAGACCTATGCCAGATCCTACCAGAGATCTGTAGGTTTCTTACAACCTGCTTTGAAGCCTGTCTTGTTGACCACCATCAGTAATACAGTGTTGGATTTGGCCAAAAAGACAGAGAGAAGGAAGGTGAAATACTACCTCTAAATTTAGAGAGAAGAATTTTCACCTGGGCTGTAGGAGATTCATTTCTTGATCCTGCTTCAACTGGTACTTCTTTATGAAATGCAGGAAGGCCTCAAGAGCCTTTAGAGTAGTTCTTCACAGAGCACCCAGTACCTATTTATTGGGGACTTTCTGTGGGAAGTGGTGCAACTGAGTTCCTGTCCTGACATTAAATCAGGTGGAGTGGGAGTTTGAAAAAGGCCGTAAGCGGTGGGCTCTGGGAAAGGTGGGTCTCTTTGGTCTGCCCAGACGGAGGCAGGCAGCCGTCTGCATGCTGAACACGATGGCAGGGCTGTTGCCCCAGTGTCTAACTCCAAGCCTGGGTGCACAAATGAGGAATTTGCTGTATGAAAATTATAGGACAGATCATTTTACAAGAACTTCTTCAGAGTTTTCAGATTAAATGTAGAGAAATAGTTGATTCCCAGACTTACCTTTTTTGTCTCTCCTGTATCTCTGCATTAAACTGTACTTGCTCATAGAAAACATTCTCATAAACTTGGTTTTCCCTGGCCAGGATATGGTTCCTCAGTGCAGATCCAACATGTGTTGCTGCAGCATCAAATTAGAGCCAGGCAAATCTGTTGTGGCTGAACGTGTCCTGTCTAGATGAGCATTGCTACCCTTAGAACTAGTCCTCAACCCGGGTAGTTGGCCATTTCTCCGAACATTATCCTATGAAACATCTTAGACTGGGTCTCAATAAGCATATTAACTAATCAGTTGAGTCCTTGCAGAATTAGTAATTCTGTGAATTTAAAATGTTGGATGATATGGTGTGTGTTTTTGTTTTATAGAGGCTGACCTCATTCCTGAACTGAGTGAAACTGAAGAATATGAGGTATAGCATCCATTTATTTTTAAGGGAGTTTTTCAAATACATGCATTTCAACTAAATTGAATTGATATTCTGTGAAAATTTACAAAACTATATCACCAACTGAATGTATTATCTGCATTTATATGTACATATACGTATATATACAAATATATACATATACAACCTTCTCTTTCAGCTATGTTTCTGCCTAGATAACTCGAGAGATCTCACTATGTCATTCTCTGGGGCTGGAGATATATGGAGAAGTAGGGGATATCACAGGATATGCCTAAATATTTTTGAAAATGGGGCATTAAGTCACTGTACTCTGAGTAAAGTCTGATAGAATTGTTCATTTAGCAGAATCAAAGTTCTCACCCAGTGTTAGGCTTTTTAGTTTGTTTAAAGAGAAATCTGACTTAGGCTTGCCTATGGTCTTAGCATGTAGTGAACTAAGGGAGAAAGTGAACTAAGCTGCTTTAGCAGCTGTGCTGAAGAGTGAGATTCACATGTGTATGTCATCAGTGTGCTATCAGTTGAATTTAACAGTTATCCCAAAATTCTTAGAGGGTCATTTACTCTTACTCTTGAACTCAAGTTAGACTTTGCAGTATGACTCTATTTTACACAGTTATGGGTGTTTTTATGATAACCTCTGCAGACTTCATGTTTGGTAATTAGGTTTCTGGAGTCCCAGCAAGAAGAGAGGTGAAAATATCACAACTGTTTTTAACAGTCTAATACCAATTTTGCAACATGGACAGTTCCTTCAGTAAGACCTACATTTGTATCAAGTAATCCCTCAGAATTTTTATTTTATACTTTCAATCTATGACCACAGTCTTCTCACTTGAGTGGCATGCCCTTGTTATTTAAATAAACAGCCTGGCTTTACCTGTCTGTTTACCCTCCCTTGTATTTATGGACACTGAGTAACCAGTAATACAGTTACTTCTCTTTTGATGTAAGCTACGTATCTAGATTATTATATTGCATCTGTCAGAACAGTAACTGAGTGCCAGTGAATGTCACTTGATTTTTACTTGAACCAAGGAAGTTAAAAAGTGCAGGCATTGCCCTACAGAAAGTAGATTTTCAGAAACAAGGACCTGTCCAGTCCAGTCCAGGTTTGAGTACACACAGTCTGGATGCTGCTGCCCCTACATTTTAGGCATTTAGCCCTTGGAATGAAACCCAAACCTCAGAGTCGTGTCTGAGGTACCTTGTACTGTCTGTGAGTGCACTAGAATTTCCTGGTACAAAAAAGGGACTGCAGGGTGAAGCACAGCTCTAGCCTCCTGCTTAAAGCCCTCTGTCTGATGAGACTGAATAAAAACTAACAACTCCTATTAGCTGAATGCCCCAGTTAATAGTTTATTCAGCAATGCTTCATCTTGGGCATTTTCTTTGAAAGGCATTGATTTTACGTTCACTCTGCTGTGCCCTGTTCACTTCAGTGCAGGAGTGGGAGATCTACTCAGCCTAAAATATAGTGGAAACTGAGGATTTCTTAGACTGATAACTGTGTTCCAGTGTCCCGTCTTCTGGGTGTTTTCTCTCAACATTCTGCTTTTGAATAAAAACAGGTGGGTATTGCCACCACATCACCAGGCCAGAGCTTCAAAAGAAAAAGAAGAAAAAGGAGTTGCAACTGTATTTTGCGAGAGGCTCTGTCTGCTGATGTCTCTTAGGGCGCTGGGTGCATATCAGATCAAGTCCCTTCAGAAACTGAAGGTGTCCCTCAGTCTAGTTTGCAGAGTTGGGCTCGGCCAGGTTTGGTTCTGATGCAGTTCGGGATGGGGGCACAGTACAGAGCTGCGGGTGCAGCTGTGTCTAGGTCAAAACGAAAATGCCTGCTGAGCAAGTTAAATGCTTCCACATTACATTTTTCAATTTGAGGCAGGGAGAGTTGGAGAGAGGACAAAATGGTTTGAACTTAGACCCTCAAGGACTGCCTAAGCCCTGACTGTATTTAGGCATGTAATTTTTTTTTCTTTCTTTTTGTTACCTGTCCTTAGAAGTCAAAACTCTAACACAGATTTTTCATGAGGTATCATTATTCATATTCAGCAAACAAAGAGCCATAACAGGAACTAGGTGGTATCACTCACAACACTTGCGAAACTGTTACAGGAATGCTGACCAGCCTGAAATCTTTTCCAGAAAACTGAAGATTCAGCAGATTTAAGGACAGAACATAAATGTATTTCACAAATTCTGTTACTATGACAATTTAGTCAACATCAGGATATTAGTGAAAATCTCCAAGACATTCTGATAGCAAAACCATTTTTTCATTGATGTGTACTTCATATACAATTGCATTTTAATAGGAAAGAAGTAGAGCTTTTTTAATAAGGTGACTAAATACTGTGAGTGGGTTTTGCCTCTCAACCAGCGTAAAAGTAATGCAATATTTAAGAAGTGGTTGTGACACAGGATTTTTTTTTTTGGATTGCAAATCAGTAATGTTTTGTTCAACAGTGAAGACGATACCTGTTCTTGCAGCTAAATATTTTACTTTAAGAGCAACAGTCTTCTCAAGTGTTGTCTTGGTATGCCTCTCTTGTTTTTGTGGAGCCAGGAAAATGTATTATTGCAGTTTTGGTTTTCATTTGTGTACAGTGTCTATAAACATTTTTAATTGTCTTCGGCTATGATATTTTTTCAAAGGATGAAGTTGATGAAAAGGAAACAGAGGTGGATGAAGAACCTGCAGTGATTCCTAGCACTGACAGTACAGTAAACCAAATGAGGAAAGATTTCCAGGTGACTACATCCAGCTACAGCCAAGACCAAATGGGGACAAAACCCAATGAAGCTAAAACAAATAGATACTTAACAAGAGAAGAAGAATTGCAGGGTAAGAATGATGTTTTCAAAGCAGTTTATTACTCTACTTCTCCACCTGTTAGTGAAATTTCTGAAGAAGAGGAAGATCCTCTTTTGGAATCCCGAACAATTACTGGAATTCCTCCTCAACTCGTTGACTCCACCAAAGGCGTAGAAGAGGAATACATATACCTTTCTTCAGGCACTGAGCCGACAAGAATAACCGCTACTGGCCATAGTGACGAAGATTTCTTATTGTCTCCTTTTAAACCTCATCAGGAATCTGATGACTTTTGGAGTTCGGTTCTTACCACTTCTTCAGCACAGCTGGTTACAGAGGAGACCTCCCAAGAAGACACCCTTCCTTCAGGAAGCCCAGATACAAGCATGCATGATGTTCTTTTGCACGGCTCCATTAAGTACATTTCAGAAGGCGTAGCATCCTCAAGCTCCAATGAGCCTCCAAAGCAGACTTCTTCCACTGACGGAAGTTTATGGTTTCGGAATGCCACAGATCTGACAACGCAATCTGTTGATATATTGGATAGCAGGCAATTGTCTCAGACCAGTTACACTGATGTTTATGTAGAGGGATTAAAGCCAGCTACGGTGCCCTATTCCAGCAGCCCAGTGGTTTCACAAGACACTTCAGATGCGGATTTAGAATTGCCACATTATTCTACCTTTGCTTTCTCCTCTGCTGAATTATCACCTCACTCTCTCTCTTCAAGCTCTGGAGAATATGGTTCTGCTTCTGCTGCCAGTGAGGTACTCTCTCAGACAACTCAACCAGTCTATAATGGTGAGATACCTCTTCAACCTTCCTACAGTAGTGAAGTGTTTCCTCTAGTCACCCCTTTATTGTTTGACTCTCAGATGCTCGACACTACCCCTGCTACATCAGATAGTGATGTGACCTTGCATGCTACACCTGTATTTCCCAGTGTTGATGTGTCATTTGAACCCACCCTGTCTTCCTATGATGATGTACCTTTGCTTACATTTTCCTCTGCTTCCTCCAGTAGTAAAATGTTTCACCGTTTGTATACAGTTTCTCAAATGTTTCCGCAAAGTGCTACTCCAGCTGTTGCAAGTGATAAGGTGTCCCTGCATGCTTCTTTGACATTGGCAGAGGGTGATACATTAATACAGGCAAGCCTTGCTCAATATGCTGATGTGGTGTCACATCAGACTACTCATGCTGCTTCAGAGACACTGATATTTGGTCATAATAGAACTCACATGTTTTCTCAAGTTGAACCATCCAGCAGTGATTTAAATATGCATGTACTGTCTACAATGTCTGAACTTCCTTACGCTTTGTCTAGTAATGTGGGCTCCCTCCAAAGCTTTACTGTTTCCTATGACTCCGCAGAATTTGTGCATGATTCTGTTGACGTATTTCGTCAAGATCCTTTATTTAGCGGCTATAACAATGTACTGGTGCATAAACCTTCTTCTGTAATGTCACAAGCTGATACTCTGCTGCAGCCTACGCGCTCTCTATCTAGTGATATGGATTGGTCTGAAGCATACTCTGGTAGTGAGTCCCTTTTGCCTGATACAGATACTTTGACGGTACTTAACGTTTCTTCCTCTGATTCTGTAGATGAAATTACGTATGAATCATCTGGGTTTAGTGATGTTAATAAGATGCTTCAAAAAGGTGATGTTGTATATGGAGATGAGAGAGAACTGCACATTTCCTCTTCTTTAAGTGAAATGGCTTCCAATGCTGAAAGTAAAGTGATACCTGAACTTTCTACATCTGTTTCTAATAATGATGTAATTAAGCAGAACACGTCTCTGCAAGAAAGCCCACTTCCTGTTTCTAGCACAAAGGGAATCCTTCCAGTCTCTCTTGCTTTTCCCACTACTAAGATATTTGATCCTGATATTAGTAAACTTACAGAAAATCACCTTTCCGTTCAGCCTTTGCATGTTACAACTCCAGCCTTTGATGACACTTTGCTTAAACCTATGCTTAGTGCGAGCTCAGATCAAGCTCTCTCTGCCCCTGCTTATAGCAAAATGTTATCCTCGACTCAGCCATACTTTCATGAGACCTCAGCTACATTAAATAACGAAGTATTACTGCAATCCTCCTTCCAGTCTTCTGGCGATGGCACTCTGCTTATCACAGCTGCAGTTGTGCCTAGTGATCCAATATTGGCTGAAAGCTCCAGGGTTCATAAAGATAGTTCTACATTTGACCAAATATTGCATCAAATGGCACCGAGTTCTGCTACAACTGAAACCATGCTGCATTCTACATCTGCACCTTCCGTTGCTGATATGTTGCCAAACACTTTTAGTCAGCCCACAGCGTCACTTCAAAGTTTATCTGTTTCTTATGCAAGTGAGGAATATGTTTCATCCAGTTTGTTTAACAGTGAAGATGCTCAGCAGGTTATGCCTTCATTGTACAGTAGCGATGTTTCATTCCAGCTGACCAGTTTAGAAAATATAAATGCCTTTCCCCCCCAAGCAGCGAATGCCGTAACAACTCCCTTCCTAACAGGTGATCCATTACCACATGTAGCCACTCCTGCAGACAGCCGTGTCTCTTCAAGTGTTTTTGAAAGAAGTGAGGCTGCCAGTGTCTCTTCAAGTTCTACGCTTGGTTTTGACCCTGTTCATATGCCTGCAGTTGTTTCTGATTCTGATGTGTCCATTCATCATACTCTTCCTTTACCAAATGTACATATTTCTGTTACGGCTGATCCACCCAAAAGTGAGATCCCTGTAACTTTGAGTAGGTTGCTGGTTCCTTCTAGAGAATCCTCTGGGTTGTCTCCCAGTATCATGTCCAGTACCGATATGTGGCCTTCTGTAGTTGAGGATGACTACGATGAATATGACGATGGCTTCCCTGTAAGTAACTGTATCTCATGCACTTCCCATAGAGAAGCTCAGGATATGTTAGTAGAGGAACAAAATACAAAGGTAAACAATAACAAGGATCAGAGTAACCTAATTATAAGCTCACATTCTGAGAAACCTGAAGAAGAAGAGAAAATTTCAACTGCTGCAGCAGACAGTCAGATAAACCATGCCACGGACAGACGTAATTATACATCCATACCGACTTTGACAGCGAGTGTGATACCTGAGAAGCACAACGACCCGGCAGTTTTGGAGAACCACATTCAGACTGCTAGTGTCCCATTGCAGAACACATCAGAGTCTAAGTCTTGGGCTGTTTTTACAAGTGATGAAGAAAGTGGTTCTGGCCAAGGTACCTCAGATAGCCTTAATGATAATGAAACTTCAACAGATTTCAGTTTTCCTGACCTTAATGAGAGAGACACTGAAGGGGCAGTTGAAGCAGGTAACTCAGAATTAACTCCTGGATCATCACAGTCATCAGCCTCATCTGTTACTAGCGATCACTCATCAGTATTCAACATCTCTGAGGCAGGTTAGTTATGGATAAGTCTAATGAATACCGTGGAAAGCTGTGAGGGGATACTTTTGTGCCATAGAGAATGAGAAAGTTTATCTACGTATAATAAAAGGAGAACATAACAGTGCCAGTGGGTGTGATTAAGGAAGCATTGGGGCACAAGGGGTGCATGCTGAGCTGGCTATCTTGTGAATGCTGCTTACGGCTACTTAAAACAGCACCTGAAATATTCTTCAGTAAGAAGATGCATGCTCTGCTTTTGGATAGATGCGTACTATCAGCAGAAGTTGGGTGGTGCACAATCTAAATCCAGAATTTGTTTCAATGTTAATTGTTTCATTTTAGTTTTAAAGGTTTAAGAAGGATGTAAGTTCTCTGTATAAAGACAAACGCTGCCCTTATGGAAATACACTAGAGGAAACCATGCCTCTGCCAGAGGAAACGTACCTCTGAGATTGTGGGTTTTAACTTACAGCAGCATATTTCCTCCTTGTGTCTTGTTTTGTGTTTTCTAAGATGTATTGAGCAAGGAAGAAGATGCTTCAGTTTGATTCTGATTCATCTTAACTCATAAAAACATTCATTTTTGTTCTTACTGTGTATACCACCTTCAGATTTCAGTGAGATGATTTTTGTTGCAGATTTTGTGCCAGATTTGCATATTTCTAAAATACTTAGAGCCAGATTCTCCTGTACCTGTTTATATTTAGTGCTATTTTCTTATTTAGTCCTCTTAAAGTTAGCAAGAGTGTTTGTGATCTGTGATGCCAAGGATAAAGTCAAAAGGCAAAACTGAACCTCATCAAGATAAAAACCTGATAAATATAAAGCATTTCCTTTGTATTTAAAAATGCATTGTGGAAAACCTGAAGTATTCAGACACATAATTTGCATTGCCTCTTGTTAGAGTATTGAAAATCCAAGAGTAAACTCAGAAACAATCTATGATGGTTGAAAAAACCCAAAAACAAACAAAAAAACAAACAAAAACCACCAACAAACAAAGTTAAATTGGTATTTTAGAAAATAAATTGAACTTAAATACTCGAAGCATCTGTAGAGGGCAGTATCATTCAACTAAACCCACTAAGGAATGGGATCCACAAATTTCACTGGGAAATTTTCGGCCCAGTCCTACTAAGAACACAGTTAAATCACATGAGATTGTATTGCTCATGGGCAACAGAATACTAATACGAAAAGGTGGTAAATTGACACTCTGTGTAGCTGGGGCTAGTAGAATGTGAAAAATAGAAAATAAAAATTAAAACCAAATAGAAAACATACTGAAATTAGTAGGAATCCTAACAAGGTAGGTGTTATAAAACTGAATCAGTAAGTGAATTAGTTCAGTAGGTAAGTAGTTACCACATTGTGTAAAATACGTAACATTTCACTAAAAAAGAGCAAAAAGAACATTAATATTTCAAAACTTATGTTACTAATGTGAATAAGTGTTACCATAAGAGATTTGTAGTTTCCATAATGAATGTCATTTGAATTGTTACTGATAGTAACTCAAAAAAGATTATACATTACTGGAGGAGGAGTAGTACAACAGACTTAGAGTTTGTCTTCTAGATATTATTGAAAGACACTATATAGTATCATTTCATGTACATTATTTTTTCCAATCAATAATGCCAAATATTGTCTTTTAATAAACTGAAAATTCACTGTGAGCATGTCTAACATGGTCTCCTGTAAATCAAAGACATACTTGCTTAATTCAGTTATAAAGAAATGAAACAAAAAAACCCAAACCAAAACAAAAAAAAACTCTCAACTGAGAACTTATTTGTACATTACAGTGAATTCACCAGAAATTGATGAAATGTCTTCTTGTGACCATGACAGAAAACAATTGTCATTTAAAGTTTTCCCAGTCTTTGTAGTTGTTGATGCATATTTAATGCTTGTTCTGAACTAAGGCTTTCTCCATAAGACCTCTATGGCTACCTAAACCTTTCGACTTCAGTTGAAAAACAGTAAGGGAAATTAATATAAAGAAATATGCAAAGGATCCGAACAGATCAGTTATTAGGGAGCAAAGAAGTCTTCTATGGATTTTCAACCACCATCATTGGAGTGATGGCCAAGTAGGTAAGAACCCCCCATTACAGAAGTCTGCTCTTCGTTCCCCATAGAAGGAATCCTCATAGGCTTTGGTCATGCAGTTTGAAGGAACCCTGTCATCACACAGATGAGACTGGGTTTTACGCTGTGAATTAGCCCAGAGTTGGATAAGCAAGTATGAATGCTTCAAAGGGATCATATTCTGATCTCTCATGCATACACATAGTTTCTTCTGAAATCAATAGGAAATACTGATTTTAGCCTACTCACCAGAAACTTGGGGACGGATTTTTTCAGAAGCAACTTGTGCCTGCAATCACTTTGCCCACTGAGCTACAGGATTTAAAGAGTAGTGATTGATTTAGGTGTTAGAGTGCTTTGAACTAAAACCAAGATGTCTGCCAGATCAGAGCCTAGATATTTTTCCATATAAAGCCCTGGAAGCCCCTAAACTCAGGAAAATAGAAGCAAGCAGATAACTGCCTAGAAATCTGTGCTGTGTGAAGCTGTTTGGGTTTTGACATCCTATTTAGAACATGTGATTTGTTGTCTTTTTTTTTTTGTTTCAGATCCAACTCCATTCCCTCCTTCCTTTTGTCTGAAAGTGTTTTATTGATGTAGAATTGGTCCTTTGAAATCCCCATGGAGTGCAGCTGATATCTAGATAGCAAAATTCAGCTCCCATATAGAACATTTCATTGAATTAGGACTGCTCACAAAAGCAGAAAACATTCTTAGAAAATGTAGGGGTTTAATTCTAACGAGTGCAAAAGTGCTTATTTCTGTGTTTTAGCTCATGATAGTCACAGATCACAGTAAACTGCACAGATTGAAAAGAATCAGTCATTTTGTGTCAAAATCACAGTTTTAAAGCTGCTTACTTCTTGAGGTGTGACAAAAGTTAAAAATGCAGGATTGGCCTCATGCACCACTGTGTTCCCTTATTTAGTGAGGTTATAAAATACATTGTTTTAGTCTTCGTCGAGATTCCTATGCCCAAATATTTGTCACCCAGCATTACAATGCTGACAGAAATGTGAAATCTAGGCAATATCTAAATAAGAATTTGATCTTCTGTAAAGGTGGAGGTAGGAAATTTAATTCTGGCTCCAGTATAGTTGGGGGAGGAAGTACTGCAGTTGGATTCAAAGGAAGCAGGATGCATCTATAAGGCAAGTTACAGAATGGGCAATGTATTAAAATACAGAAGGCTTAACTGCAATACTGCAGTACAGCAAGCACATAGGGACTATTGTAAGAAAATTTTCCTTTTAAACTATTAGCCAGAGAAGTGATTTGCATTATATGAGGGACAGTTTAATATCAAAATGTTCTTTACACGTTTCAATATTATATATTCAGATTCCTTAACTCAGTTGGCTTTCAGCTAATAAACAGATGAAAATAAAAAAGCTTTCCTCTCCTATATTTTAACAACAATCTGCTATTCTTACAAAGAGAAGTCTCCACTGCTGGAAGGCTGAGTCACATGAGCTTGAACACTTTGCTTTACCCTCTATCTGCTTAATTTCTGTAAGCTGGTTTGCAAATGTATACACTTTCTGCAGTACGTAGTGAAAAATAGAGGTAAGTGGTATTAAGTAGGCTCATTATAAGACGCATTGGCTCGTGCTGTGCATTTCTCAGAATTTAAACATGGACTGTTTCAATTTTCTCTGACTGCAGAGGCAAGTAATAGTAGCCATGAGTCTCGTATCGGTCTAGCTGAGAGTCTGGAATCAGAGAAGAAGACAGTTATACCGCTTGTGGTCGTATCAGCCCTGACTTTTATCTGTCTAGTGATTCTTGTGGGTATTCTCATATACTGGAGGTAAGTTGTTTTTTGGTTGGTTTTTTTTTTTTCAGTTCTAAAGAGCTCTGATTTGAAAAATGTGATTGACATTATTGAGCTGGTTTACAGGAGGGAGACTGAATCTTGTCTCTCACTGTGTCTTTGCATTGTTCCCAGTGCCGCAGTGTCATAAAGCTGACAAAATAAGGTGGTTTCTGTCCAAAATGCTCAACTACAAATCTTTTTAGTTGCAGAGGGTTGAACCATTACAGATATTTTATTTCCGTATTGAGAGATTTTAGTAAATAATTACTTGTGATTATTAATGCCTAGAAGTCAAGTGACTTAACAGAGCACTGGGAAGAACAGGAGGGACACGAAAAATAAATAGCATAGCATGAGTTTGTTTGCTATCTTTCCAATCCTTTAGCAGTTAAAAATGAAAAATAGCGCGGCATGAGTTTGTCTCCTATCTTTCCAATCCTTTAGCAGTTAAAAAAAGTAGTTGTCAATTTAGGATGAGAATCTGTGCTCCTCAACAGGACTATGTGAGTAGGCAATTCTTACAGGACTGTAGGAGTGTGCTGTAGCTGACATTGTATGCAAGACAGAAATGGGGTAGTTTAATGATACTGTAATAGTATACATGTTTTGAAATCGGTTACTGAGTGACTCTTACAATGTTCTGTGGTGAAAAAGTTGTTCTGCTTTGTGATTCTGCCAAACCAAAATTTGCCCCCCAACCTTTCCAAGCATTCAGCAGGTAACTAAGGATGTATTTCGTGTGCACACACATGCTCAGGTTCCCTTGCGGGCGTGTTTCTCTGTGACTTGATAAATTGGTAAGACAATAAGAGAAAAAATTAGGCTAAAGAGAAGGGATAGCTATAAGAAGTCACGATAACATAATGAGTGAGAGCAAAAGACTACATCTGTACTGTGAAATAAAACAGACCAGCTGGCATGGTACAGATCTCTTCCGTACAGCTGAAGTCTCTTCCCTCGCAGGGGGAAAAGCCAGAGTGGCTGAATTCACATCACTGACCGGGGATGGTCTCTGCCCTGTGCTGACCCCAAACAGTGTCAGGCATTGTGTGAAATAATGCAAGTTGGCCTGAGCTAAAAGCATACCAGGAATCTAGTTAGCTATGTGGCAGTATGTGGCAGCGCTCAAGCCTTTGGCTCTGTTTCGTTGGTTTTGGATAAAGCCACAGTCTTCCTAGGGGCACGTCTGCTTAAGCTGTCATAGGGCTTTCAAAATCCATGCACAACCCTAACACTTTCTCAAGCGTGCAGGTTGCCAGGGAGGAAACGGAGAGGTGGTCCAGAAGGGGGAAATAAGTTGCAAAAGCTTCCTGCCATGGAGATTCTTGGTGTTTGGTGATTGCCGGGAACCTGATGCTGTTACTGCTGCTGCAGCGCTAACACATAAACTAGCAGCAAGAAACGGGACCTTGCTCTTCCAGGAGTTGTACGAGCAAGGGGGAAGGCAGGCCCAAACATCTCACAGATGCTTTCAGAGCTTGTTTCTTCTTTCTTTTTTTTTTTTTTTTTTCCCCTCCCTACTCAATCCTGCTTCACCTATAAAAATGGTGAAGAATCCAGAGCTAGACCCCAGACTGCCCTTTCCAAGCTACTGACTACTGTAATCTCTAGGCTATGATGTCAGGTTTGTGCTTACTGACTTTTCTTCTAGTCTCCTGGCACTGGTTTTCTACTGGCACAGCAGGGTATGTCCCACATGGGGACAGAATACATCCTGTCCCTGAACAGACTAGGCTTAAGAAATTGAGTTCAAGCTTCCTTTGTTCCAGGCAAGTGTGCTAGCAAGTCAGACAGCCTTTGGTATGATTAAAGACACTCGGGCAATGAATTTTCAGAAAGATTTCTTCTTTCCAAAGAAGTAGTTCACTGCCATAAGAATTGCACAACTCATTTCTTAGTTTATGCCTAGTTGGATAATTATACTGTCCATCACCAGATTTCCAGCTAACCACTTTCATACTGATAACCTTTTCCTGTCTGTCATGTTATGCAACGTGAATGTTCATATTCATCTTCCAAAGGGTTTCATCCCTGATACTAAATAGTATTTGAAATCTTCTATTTACCAAAGAACACCATCCATTTTAAGACCCAGATTGTACAGTGCAGTTCTAGTAATCCGACACGTTACAAGCTTGTTTTTGTCGAATAACATTGTGTTCATTTCGTATTCTTTCTCTGGGAATGAACAATTCTGTAACATAGGTCTTTCAAAATAAAACAAAAATCCCTTTAGCAGTAATATCGTCTTGAATTTAATCTTTTCTGTACTTCTTGTGTTCTACAAAATAAAATGTGGAGCTCTTTTTTTGTTAATCCTCAAGAAAATTTTCTTGGCATTATAACACCAGTAACATGTTTCTTATTTCAGAAGACTGAAACATAAACAGTATGTATTGTAGGTAGGACTTTGAGGCTGCCTTTCAAAGGTGCCAAGACCCTCATCTCTTTTTAAAGCCCGGGAAAAATCAGGACATTAACTTCATTGCTATGCAATTTTTATTAAGCCTGGAAAATATTAGTAAAAAGCCTATAGGAATTTTTATGGTTAGATTTAGTTTATTTTGAAATAGTTGGTGTAAGCTGTCAGTGTTTCTTTTTATAATGCTTTTTTTTATGTGGGCCAATTATTTTCACTTATTAAAGTTCATAAAAAGTTTAGGTTTGCAAGAAGTTATTCTGTATTCCTTTGGCAAGAGTACTCAAAAACTTGCATTGGTATATCCTAGCTGGGTATTTGAGTGGATAGTGCTTTGAGTTGTTTCCACTACTAGCTCCTAATTTGACTATGCAAAAGGTGTGTTATTTGGTTTAAAAACCCAATAACTACCAAGAGCGACACGTTCCAGTTTCTCAAGGTTAAAAAAAGGCAAAATTATTTTGTTCTTCACTTGAATGACTTGTATCAGAAAAATAATTCTGTACCATCTGTTGTTTGGGTTTTGGTTTTGGTTTTTTTTTTTTCTTTACATGAAATTGTTAATCAGCACTTGAGGAAATTCCCCAATCTCTTCACTATCTCATTAGGCACAATTGCAATCCTTCTGTGATAAAATATTCATTTCTCTGACAGGGATGAAAACTTTTAATGGCAATATTGTCTAAAGATTGTCTAATTGCCAGTAGGAAGATACACAATTTTGAACTACTGTAGTTCTGTGTGTCAAATCTTCTGTAATTCAAGCAATTTTCAAGCAATGTCATTTTGCTTTCGTTTCTTCAGCATGATTAAGATTACAGTGGAACAAACAAGGAGATTCTTTTGCCTGTTTAATGGCCTTGATGTCCAGATAGATTTTTTTTTTACAGTGTTAGAGAGAATTTTCTGTCCAAATCTAGAGTCTATCCGTCTTTCTCAGTATTTATCTACTTGACTGAGTCCTTGCAGCAGAGGTGCAGCAGGGATATTTGAATCTCCTTGCTCTGTTCTTTTCATTTCTGGATGGCTTCATCATTCCCATTTTGCTGAGTGAACCGTATCTGTTAAGGTGACTGAAATTGAAAGTTTCGCTGTGCCAACATAAAATATACTAGAAATTGCTTATGCATGTGTGTACTGTTTTGGAACAGTTCATAGAAGAGATGGATGAAAATAAACCTGATGAAGTGATGTGTAGGAAGAAATGTCAGCCTGTTTGTGCAGATCAAATTTTATAATGGTTATCATAAGAAGAGCTTGGAAAATAGTGAAATGGTTAACAGTTGTCAGTGGGAGTTGTACCATTCAAGATTCTTTTTCAACAAATGTATCTGAATCTCGGTAAGAGACTAGCTCCAATAATGTGAACAGCAAACCGCTAATGCAGTTCCAGCTATATTTGGATCTATAGACATACTGAATATCAGCTGGCTGGCTGGCATGAAGTGTCCTACATGATAGCAACGCTTCAGAAATGGCCAACCCAATGACAGACAACACCCTGAGTAGTCATTTAAATTTTAACTTTCCGCTGCCATCCTATATCTTTGAAACTCAGGTGTCAGAGAATGTTCATTTTCTTATCCATGGTTTGAACTGATGCCTTGAGTCCTGTGTTAGGTTTTTGGGAACAGATTTGAGAACCCTCTCTAAGGACAGTTAAACTCACATATGCAGAGACACACTAAAATTTAAATTTGCAAAGGCCACACTCATCCATCCATGAAGGAAAACGTCTCAACTATGTGACATGGAATTATAAATAAAAGTGTTAATAAAATTTGCAAATTAAAATTTCAGCTGACAAGCACTTACAAATTAATTGGAACCATTTAAAAATGGAGTAATTGGCATAATTGGATCCATTGAGGATCCATTTAAAGATCCTTTGGATCAATCGGCTCTTTAAACGATCGGAACCATTTAAAAATAAATGCTAGTAAGTGTTTGGGACTACCTATTGGCAGATACCCTGTGAGCACAAAAGACCCTGAAATTCTCAGAGAAAGAAGTAATTGTGCCTCTGAGACCATTCTGGGCGAGGACTGGATGTGCAAACCCATCCTGTCAGAGACACCTCTGACTTCCAAGGTTCAGGTCCCTTCCTCAGCGACGCGAGGGGTGAACACCCTGCGCACACGCACGTGCACACACGCGTGCACAGCCCCATGCTGTGTTGCCTGCCCCAGGGACAGTTCCGACCAAGCTCTGAGCAGTCCCTGCCCCAGGGGAGAAGCAGGCAGCACATATCCTCAGTCAAGGTCCGGGGACCCGCACGCCAGAAGAACGATGTCTTCTGCAGTCTTGTCCCAAGTAGTTCTCACTGAAGCGTTCATTCAGAGCTGGTATTCCTCCTGTTCAACCGAAGAGCTGCTACTGCATGCCTTCCCGTACGGATACAGACACTCTAATTAATTCGATGGCTTAGCACTATCTCCATATATAAAGCGTGTGTTTGAAGAAGTGCGGTGTCTAAATTACAAATTACAGTTTTAGGTTGAAGATCTAAATGCTGTGATGAAAGGCGTAAATTAAATAATCAGGTTAACATTGAGTGATGGGACCTTTGTCTGGAAGTTTGAAATAGTCTTCACTTTTTTCATTAACAACAAGTGATAATTAACGAGACGTGGTTATTAACATTAGGTTTAGTCATGAAGGCTTTCACTGCTGATGCAGAAGCAGATGGAGTGCCTATTTATGAGTCTTATTACAGGTTAAGTCAACTGCTATGAATTTGTCTCCCAAATGTGCTAAGGGTGTAATTTATTTTCAGCCACAATTAACTTGTTAAAGATTAAAGATACAGTGGCTCAGTGAGGGATATTGAGTGTACAGCGTATTATGGGGACATTTTAAGTACTGCTTTAGATGTGAAAGCCATTATGCTAATTAAATTCTTTTTAAGCTCAATCTTTTCTCAAGGCAAGGAGGTGACAAAACTCTGTAATGTTAGTCCATAAACTGTATGTGTGATCATTGTTCATATGCAGTAGGCATTAGGGGGAGGACATTTTTTGGTTTTAGGGCTTTACTTTGAGGCTGGTTGGCACATTTGGTTGGTTGGTGCTGTTTTTAATAAAACACAGTGCACCAGCATTCTCCATGCCCAGCAGGCATGACCAGACTTTCCAAAAGAGTGTAATGATTTGAAGTACTTTGACACTTGCCTGCCTCTCGCAGACGTTTCACACACAGTCCTTGAGACTAACTCTTGAGTATTATGCTAGCATTGAGACAGCCTCTCTCACCTCTGCAGCCCCTAACTCTATGGGGTACTCATGTTAGAACCTCTTTGAAAATTAGAAAGATGTTCCCAAGCACATCCTGAATGTGTTCTTTGTCTGCATCCAAAATTGCCATTTCTAAGTAAAAGTAAGTACATAATGGATAGTTTTACTCCAGACATGTCACGCAAAGCCGAAGCTCCTCTATGAACATCACAAGTCTGCTTTTAGAGGATTCTAGCTGGGCTCCACATTTAATTGGCATGTGAATCACCAGAACTGTTTTGCGCAGGCCACAGTTTTCCCTTTGATATAGGTGTCCACTTTTTCTTGTGTTTTAAGAGAATCTGAATTGTACATAGACAGAAAATTCCCAACACATTCCAAGAGTATGGACATGTTTCCCAGAGGCTTAATTCAAATAAGCTTACCAAAATCTTTATGATCTACATTCATGGTTCTG
The DNA here is from genome assembly GCF_000690535.1 of Cariama cristata. NCBI lineage: Eukaryota > Metazoa > Chordata > Aves > Cariamiformes > Cariamidae > Cariama > Cariama cristata. Next base: position 26,022 of record NW_009596890.1, read on the forward strand.
GAAAGAATGGCAACATCCACATATTCCCTATCTATTTTTCAAAGTAGCTTCAAAATTTCTTTTTGATTATAACAATTATATGAGAGGTTTTATCAGTGCAGTGATACAGGAACAGTCCAGGAGAATTTAAAATAACAGTGATGACACAAAATAGCAAACAATGATACAATTGCTTCAGCCAACAGCTTTGAAGAAGCAGAATCTTGTAAATATTAAATGAGATTAATATTTTCCTGATGCATATATATCTTTTTAAATTTAATGATTAGCGAATAATATTTCAAATAGATTAAGTGACCCAGAGTAAAGATTGTTATTAGCATGTCTAATCATATGGAGATTTTTTAATTAAGGAGGCTTTGCAATGCTTACAGCAGCAGTTGGTTATTGAGTCCCTTGAATAGCTTGGACTCTTAACAGATGCTGTTCTTATTATCTTCACATCTGGCTTACAGCACAGATACAAATAACATTGTGGGTCATAGTAAAGGTTGATTCCATTTGTATTCATACTTCAATGTTTTTGCAGCAAAACCAGCATCTCCTGGAGTTACAAATTCCCCTGTTTCTGTCTGTCAACTTCAGGAAGTCCTCCTTGGTTAAGGCGTCCCTCAGTGTTGTGATTACAGTATGAAAAAATTGTTTAGCCCCAATCATAGTAGTTCCAGAGCCGCCGTTACATCTGTTACAGGGCATGTTGTCTTTTACTGCATTTCCCTGTCTGCAGTAGGATCTACCGATGAATTACCAGAACTGATCTCGTACACTGCTCCATCGTCAGGCTAGCATAATCACATGAAAGGGAACAGTAATTATGTGTGCGAATTTGGATAAGCAAGGAAGACAATGGCTTTTTTTATACTTGGAGTTGTTGTGCAGCATCTACAGTAGCTCCTGATGCAGAGTTCATCTTTCAGCTTTCACTATGTCTGCTGTGTGCTCTGTCTTCTGCCTCTGGTATAGGTAAAGATGCATGAACTATGTATTACGCTGAGTTAGTGTAGTATCTTCAAGTGGTATGCATAATTTGGTGGTGTGTTGGGGGAATGTTTGTATTATAGCAGTAGTATTTGACACTCCGTGAAAACTGGTTTTCAAAACCATGATTTTCTTTCTTACTCAATAATGCCAGAATTCCAAAATATCTCAGATAATGTTTTATTTTATGCAATATTTATTTATGTTTCTTCCCCTCTAGGAAGTGTTTCCAGACGGCTCACTTTTATTTAGAAGATAATACATCACCTCGAGTGATTTCTGCTCCCCCAGCTCCAATCTTCCCAGTCTCAGGTATTTTTTGTCGACTATTCTGTGGATTGGTGTTAGCTATTGGAAGATGCTGGTTTTTGTGTGTCCACATGAATTCTTCACATACTGTAACATCTGTAAACCAGAGATTTCTACCCTCTTGTACTAATAAACACAGGTGCCCTTGACGTAGGCAGAGACCAGTGTTACTAATATTCTCTCCTGTAGTTAACACAGAAGGGAAATATCCTCACCTTACAGAGTTGTCTCAAAGATACCCTGTGTCTTCAAAGCCCTTTGAGATGTAGCCTCACTAGAAATGGCTGCGAGTGTAGCCATCTATACTAAATAGCTCTAGTTCACAGTCACAAAGTAGAGGATTACACCAGCAACACATTCTGCTATATTTCTGTCTTTAATTGAATTTGTCACCTATATATAGAACATGACCTATTCTTTTTACCAGCAGGACCAATATATGCCTCATCTATCTGCATTTCATTTGCAATTACAACGTTTTCTTTAACTTTCAGATTTTAGTAGCATGGTTAGTACTGGTAAAGTTGCCTGTGAGCCTCTCATAAAAATGATACACAAGTGCAAGATATTATTAGCATCTTCTTTCCTCCTCAAAGAGGAGCACGTGCAGCCCTCCCAGCTTTTTCAAACTGAGTAGAATGAAAAGTACCTTAAATAGATTAACTCTGCAGCAGATCCTGAGCCACATTTTCACCCATGAGAAAAAGATATCTTGTTCCACAAGTAACGCTTTTGCAAACTCTGTTGTTACACAGGGGGATGGGTTCCCTTAGAATGACTAAGGGAAGGAAAATCAGCCCTTGTGTAGATAACTAGTAAACACATTTAATTAAATAAATCCCAAACATTAGGCTTCTGTTGTAACTGAATTGTAGGCGTCTTTAAATGCCTCTTGTATTGATTGCTATTGTTAGGAGACATACAACCTTTTTCTCAGCGGTTAATAGGTAGGGATATAGCTTGATTCCAGAAAACGTGATTATGTATGAATGTCAAGTGGCAATCATTATAGGAAATCTCTGCTCTTACTCTCTGTCATTAACTATATTGCAGTACAACTGTATAATTTTCTTGCAGTTTTTCCTGACCAGCTCACCTCAGGGAGATAGTGTTTTCCATTGTCATAAGGCAGAATTGCACTTACAGTTATTCTGAGTGCTTAAAATATGTATTTTGATGCTGGAGGTTTTCCCTCTGATAAATATTAACTTAAAGAGAAAAGTGTTTCTAAGTGATTGAAAGATACATAAAATATTTTATGGAAAAAGCTGCAAGCACCGAAGAAATATTTTTGTTTTATTCTGCGTGCAACAGACGTCAAGTGAGCAGTTTTTGTGTTGTCTATTACACAAGTGTTTCAGCAGTGTAATTTTACAACAATTGAGACTAACTGCGATGTGATACTGGCAAAGAGCGTAGAGCAGGAAGAGCATTTTGTAACTGCTAAGTTTAATTTTTTGTTATGACTATGACTAAAAGCACACTCCACAGATCTCATTATATATGAAGTTTTCCTTTTGTGGGGTTTTATTGGCAGAGGGAGGAGAATTGCAGTTATTCACAGAAAATGCCCTGGCACTTCACAGCATAATTCCAAGATGCATTCAGAACAAATCATGAATTACAGGGTAATATTAGGACCCACTATCAAGCTCTAAGTATTTTCAAGTGATACCTGCCATCCAGATATAAACTATATTCCTGGAGTCAGAAGTGATTGAATTGGGAGATTAGCACTCCCAAGGAAATAGAACAGTAATTACACCAAACCTGAGATCGCTTTCTCCCTTACTGTCCTCACTCTTAGGGTTGTTTACCTTCCCTCTGGTTTTGTATTTGCATATCATTAGAATAAACACTTGATGCCAGGTTTCATCTCTGAAGTGTGAGGATAGTGTTACACATTTGTTCGGCTTCTCTTAGGCTTGACTGGATAAATTCACTTTTTGTATTCAGATCTGTTCATGTAAGTGGAAGACCAGATGGATCTCAATACAAATCAACAAATTCTTGGTAACTGAAAGCTAAAATTATTAGGTGGCCTAAATGCTGAACATCTGTTGATGTAAATTACAGGTCCTTGTTCAATGTTTTTGATGTTTCTTTCTCATATGAAACAGTGATGAAATTACAAATTATGAAATAAACATATTTTTAATCCATGAAAGGCTTAAAAAACAAAAACAGAAATATATTCTTCAGAACCAAAACTAGCTGAAATAATGTCATCCTTTAACAGGTAATTAACAGAACAGATGACTTTGTTTACATAGCATATTTGCAGGAAAGAGAAGACTAAAAGTCCCAAAGGTTTTTGACATGATCCCTAATGAACGTTCTACACAAGAGTGTTTTTCTGTATTTGTATAAAGTAATGTCCTGAAATATAAACATCAGATGGAAAATTCAGACTCAGTATCAGGACCCAGAAATTACATGAATCACATTTATTGGTTGAGAATGTAGATGCAGGTCTTAGGAGGAGCAGCTGAGGGAGCTGGGGGTGTTTAGTCTGGAGAAGAGGAGGCTGAGGGGAGACCTGATCGCTCTCTACGACTACCTGAAAGGAGAGTGTAGCCAGGTGGGGGTCAATCTCTTTTCCCCGGTAACTAGCAATAGGACAAGAGCAAATGGCCTCAAGTTGTGCCAGGGGAGGTTCAGGTTGGATATTAGGACAAACTTCTTCACTGTAAGAGTCGTTAAGCATTGGAACGGGCTCCCCAGGGAGGTGGTGGAGTCACCATCCCTGGAGGTGTTCAAAAAAGGTTTAGATGTGGCGCTTCAAGACATGGTTTAGTGGGTTTAGCGGACATGGGGGCGTTGGGTAGGTTGGACTTGATGATCTTTGAGGTCTCTTCCAACCATAACGATTCTATGATTCTATATTCTGGGTATCCAGAAAGTTTTAAACTTAAATCTTTCACTTAAAATGTGACGTATAAAGCCCGATGTGAAAATTTGCAGTCAGTACTCCCAGGATCAGACGTAAGATTGTTATCAATAGGTAATCATAGAGTCGTGGGGAGAATGGGGGAAAAAATCCTTACTGGAAGTACTTACTAATGCAATAAAAGATGAAAATTAGTTGTTGTTTCCTTTGGATGCCAACGCAAACATGCAATGCATCATTATACTACTGGCATAATGCAGCATTAATTTAGTAGGCCTGGGACTATGTGACTGGTCCATGTACTGTATCAGAGTCCCAGTGCAACACTAATCAGCCTAAAGCACCCAGACGACTCTGCCTTATCATTCTCTCTTTATCAGTATTACTCAAAGCTCTGCTCCTACCATCTCCCTTTGAAAGTCTTGTAGCAAACTGCTAATCCTCCCCTTTCCCCTTGACTTCACAGGGAGTTCAGAGTGCTCTTCAATTTGCAGACAAGCTCAGCATCTTGCAGAATCAGCATCTTGATTTGGGGGGCTTAAAGACAGAGCAAGACCTAGCCAGGCATTTTCTGTATCTTCTTTCCTAATAGTCATTTAGAAATGTATAAGTGTTAGAGAATGATTTTAGAAATATTAATGGTGTTGAAGAGTGTCTTTATTTTTGTAGGAGTTGTATGTCCAAAGTTCATGCGAAAGATTTTATTTCAGGATGTTGTGTGGATTGCCTACGTATAAACTTCTTTATATGTCACTGGCTTTTTATTCTTCATAAATGTATTTTTTGTCTTTTCCCACCCCTAAGATGATGTTGGAGCAATTCCAATAAAGCATTTTCCAAAACATGTTGCAGATTTACATGCAAGTAATGGTTTTTCTGAAGAATTTGAGGTATGGCTCTATGACGTCATCTTTCTTCTTAGCACATGCAAATAACGTTAAGTTTAAATGCCTGGAAACAAAGAACTGGGCATTACATTCTGACTTGGGGACCAACTTCATAAATGCGTGTAAATAACAAGTACTGTGAGCCCAGTAAGGGCTGTTTATGCATAAAGACTAGGGAGATTTATAAAAGCTAACAGGACCGGGATGCAAATGGGAATGTTTATCACTGTGATAAAATGCTAAATGATTATATGAATAAACTATGCAAAGATAATGCAATCTGTATGGTTTATCAGATACAGTTGTAGATCTGAAGCTTTTCCAGCACTAATGCCAATTGAATTTTGCAGAAGCTACCCACATTTGCTTGTTCCATTTACAGAGAAAAAAAAAAAGGAAGTAATAATGACTACACGTGGCAACGCTTCTGATTAACAGGGGAGCTAATGTAGTCTTCATATGTGGTAGTGAAAGCTTTACAGTTCCTTTCCTAAAGTATATGGTTCATAAGAGGTATTTCAAAATTTTGAAACATATGCTCTCATCATATGATGTTACTATCACCATATGTAGCTAATGAACTTCATTGTTTTTCACATTCATATGCATTACAGGCAATTTAAAGATAGATACGTTCTAACTTAATTCATATAAAATAAATGTTATGAACTCAACCTCTGTAATGAAAGCAGTGCTATTAAAATTCTTGACAAGTGATTTCTGACAAAATCAGTCTGTTGGGATGGAAACAAGTTTTTTAATTGATCTCTATTAATTTAAAATATAACTGTAAAAAAAAACAACAATACTGAAAGTAAAAAAAATCATAGTTTTGCATCTTTTGGTTTTGCTTTTGTTTCCCCAGCCAATGTGTTGTGATCTAATGGACCAAAAATTCCACGTCATTCACCTAACCTTTATCGGCATTTCTTCTCCAATTCATTTCCCATTCAGAATATCCATCTGATTGTGGGACCAAACTTGTAAATACTTGTGAATGTCCAGTACATGTTCATATGTTACGCACTGAAAGGGCTGGGCTCCAGCTAGACTGGCTGTTAATGAGAGCAGATGTTGAAGGAATGTGTGTAAATACAATGGTAACAAAGTTCTTTCACCAGTAATGAGGACAGCAATTCAGGAATCAAATTGTTCATCCTAAATTATTCTTTTCCTAAATTACAGCAGTGATCCAAAGACCAAATATACTACATCTCACTGAGCTACGCCTGCACCATCTGAAGTATCTCATGCTTGTTTTAACTATTACAAAAAACTTAGTGTCCTCATCATTTCTTGGAGATCCTTTTTGGCTTTACAGACTACCCCAGAATTACTGTCCTGGTCTTTTCTCTACTGATAAAGAACTTAGAAGATACGGAAACACTGAAATATAGTCATTGTCTTTGCAGAGTCAGCATACATTTGGAGAGTACAAGGGTGGTTCAGGTTTTTTATTTATATTACTATAAAACAACTCACATTTAAAATCTAATTTTCAGACTGGTAACAACTTTTCATACATATATATTTAAATAGCTGGAGGTGATTAATATTAAAATAGATCCTAAAAAGTGTTGAGAAACATTATTATAGTACTTTTAGTGATGACAACGTATTTCCTACTTAGCAATGTGGACCTTATAAATGCTTGAGTTTCCTGTCAGTTAATCAATAGAAAAAAAGACAATAATTTTATGAGTCTTACAGGCTTTCTGCCTGCCTTCTCAAGCCTGTCTCTCTCTGTATAAAAACATTGGGTTCATTGAGAAAAACTGCTGGCAGACCGAGGGCTGTCATGCTGTCCTTCACGCTGGTGCGGTGCGGCTGGCTGAGCCGCACGCTATCCTGCTCCAGTGAAGGTTTTACAGCTGAATGCAAAGAGAGCAAAAGCGTTCCACAGAGAAACTAATGCAGTTATAAGGACCGATAACAAATCCAATGAACAGTTAAATATATAGATAATCTGGCTAAAGTCAGTGACGTTGCTCATACATATAAGCTTTCACCGGCCTAAGGTCTAACATTAAAGCTAAAGATAGGAAAACAGATGCCAGTATTTTAACAGTAAAAATTACCTCTGGTTTCCTTTAAGAGTTATGTCAAAATATTCAGCTTTGTTGTTATTATGGAGATGTATATTGCATGACCATAACTGTTTTCCATATAGTAATTGTAATTTATATAAACACTTTTATCCATTTGTTCTGTGCTGTGGAATTTGATTTTTTTTACTTTTTTTGCATTCATTCCCTCATTAGACACTGAAAGAGTTTTATCAGGTAAGGAATTATTTCACTGCATTTTTTTTTAGCAATGAAGTAGTTGTAAAATATCATAGATAATTGGGTATAAGGTTGTGGTTCTTTTCGTACTGACTTACTGTATTTTAAGACATTTTACATATCTTAATACTTGCTAAAGTATGACAAACATTTTTTTTCCCAGGAAATCCAGAGCTGTACTGTAGATCTAGGTATTACCTCAGACAGCTCTAATCACCCTGACAACAAGAATAAGAATCGATACATAAACATTGTTGCTTGTAAGTAAATGCATCACTTGGTGTTTTGTTTAAGAAATAATTATAGACAAGTACAGATTTATGTGTTATTAGAGGGAAAAAGATACCTCTACACTGAAAACTCTGGCTACTGCTTAGCAAAATGCTTGGAGAGGAATAGCACAAGATTTCACATCTCTTCAAGTTAGTCCTCTGGCATTCTGCTGCTTTGATGACCATGTGTTAGCAAGACATATTTGTGTCTTCTGCGATGACCCAAAGGGAGTTGGGAGATTTCATTATAATGCCATTATAAAGCCAGAGAGGCTGTGTTTTGATTGCCAAAATTAATCCATCTTTGATCTGGAATAATGATGATTTATCCTCTCTAGGAGCTTCAAAATCCCTGGATATATTTACTGTCATATATAAATGTAAATGTACTGGTTTTATGTTGTATTGTGGCCTGCCACAGTGCAGTAGATCAGCTTCATTAGCCAGGAAACATGTTTTCCCATTGCATCGTCCTTCTTCACTATCCCAGATTTTTCTTCTCTGAAGCACATCTATTCGGTTTTGTTAATCTCTCTTTGAAGCTGTTGCCTCTGGGCTCTTGATCATTTTGGTGGCTTAATATATTTTTCTTAGCTTTCTGTAGTATTTCAACTTTGTTCTGACAACAAGAAGCTCTAAATTAAATATACGTTCAGCATTCAATGTCACTAGAGCTTAATAGAAAAAGAGACAGAATCAGCCCATCGGGCAGAAGACAATGTAAACCAGCAGCAAGAAATCCCATTCCACCTGGCTGAAGATACCTCTAGAAGGATGGAAAGTCAGGGATTTCCCTCTGCCACTCTCTGTTTGTACCTGACCATACAAAAGGTTCCAACCCAGTGACTTTTTCATCAAAGGGCAGTGCACAAGCAGCTTAGGGCAGCTCAAGTAGCAAGAATCACCCCGTGCAACTAAATCAGGTCTTTAGTCCTTATAATCCGTGCAGGCTACAGCAAGCTTCAGCTTCCCCAGAGGTAGCCATTGCTGGGGCCCTTCAGCTTCTCCAAGGTCCCGTTGCTCTCTAGTCTCCACTCTTTAACGTGGAATTAATGTACCTAAACACCAGTGCCCACTCTCCTTTGAGACATCCCGCTGTGCCAGCTTGGCAGTCGTGATGCAGGACGCAGAGAAGACCCGTGCCTCTTCGCAGGCAGCAGCTGGAGGCTGTAGGGGAATGTGGCACCGTGCCTAAAATGACCCCAGGTGCTGCTATTCAGGCAACTGAATTCTGCATCCCTTGAATCCTTGGATTCATTAGCTGATTTTTCTGCAAACTAGGATTTTGAATCTGATTTGTACCTAAGCATAGGATTTTTGTGTATGTGATTGTCACTGTCTTACTCGTACGTATTGTGAAAATCTGTTTCAGTATTTTTTAAAAAGATTTCTTATAGAAAGAATATAATTCTTGCAGAAAATGATGCTTATTTTCTCCCTTGTTTTACTACAGATGATCATACTAGGGTTAAATTAGCACAGCTTGCAGAAAAGGATGGAAAACTGACTGATTACATTAATGCCAACTACGTTGATGTAAGTGCCTTTTTCTATCTGCCAGCGTATTCATCTGTCAGCCTTTTCTGTAAAAAACTGATGTTGATGTATGGAGGTGAATAGACGTACTAGGAAAAGAGTATCACAATATTACAGATTTTGTTAAAAAAACCTTTAATGATCTAAGTTAAGCCTACAAAGTTAAAGCACAAGTAAAACTCCAATTCTTTCTTGAATCCATCTTGATATTGTAGCAGCTGCAGCTTAGTGAAAAGCTCTATGAAACAAAAAATGTTCTGGCACATTTGAGTTATTTCAGAAGCATTTCGCATCTGAATGTTTGTTCTCTTATGCATTTTTGCTAAGTGGTTAATTCTTCTGTCTGAGATAATCTCGTGAGAGGAAGATGCCATTTGGCTGAGAGCCTCACCGAGGTACCATTTATTCAGTTTTTGTTACCAGTAATTTACATGTGAATGATCTTGATTCATTTTTTTAAGCCACTAACATAACAGATGTCTCATAATCACTATCATGTCAACATTCTGCAGGAACACGGGCACTTGAACATATATCCTATTTGTTGGAATGATAAACATTGATATAACAGTTGCATTCATATGTCATCTGGTACCACAGGGTTTCTGCGATTTGGATAGTTATAAATTCAAAAGTACTCAAAAGCTTTTGAGATTCTTTAAAAATAGATACATAAAATGTCATGTACTCCTCCCAACCTGCTTTTGCTCACAGACTGTGATTTGACAAGTGTCATTTGTTATATTTCAATTTAGGGCTACAACAAGCCAAAAGCCTACATTGCAGCTCAAGGGCCACTGAAATCAACAGCAGAAGATTTCTGGAGAATGATATGGGAACATAACGTAGAAGTTATTGTGATGATAACTAATCTCGTTGAGAAAGGAAGGGTATGAGTACCTTTATCTATTACTTATTTCTCTGGTGTTGATAGATCTACCTCTAGCAGACTCCTTTCTCTCTTTTAAAAATCTGGTTTAGGCATTTATTGAGCAAAAAGCAACAGTTTGTAGTAGTTGCTTGTACTAGGATTGGCTGTAGAAGTACAAAGTTGAGGCTTTGTAGTACGAAACCAAAGAAAACCTTTAAACTCGATTGTCAGCAACTGAAGTCTTGAAAATAGCATGTTCTAACTACAAAAAAAATTGTCTTATACTGAAGAAAAGACTTCTTGTATCTATTTAGGAGTAGCCAGACTGTGGACCTTGCACCACATTCTGCTAGCAGTCTGCTCTCCGTCGTTCACTTTCTCAGGGGTACCTTAGACCCTGGAAAGGAGAAGGCCATGGTTTGGGTGAATTTTTCTGGATATTCAGTGGCTGCTCCCTGTTAATGTCCCATGGGACCCACAATTCCTTTCCTGCTATAAAACTAGATACACATTTTTCCAGTGAGACAAAATGAGGTCAAACCCTATCACAGGATGTGTGTTTCTCTGGTTATGTGATGGGAGTATGCATGTCTCATGGGGTCACATGTGGAGACATTGCATCACACTTGCCGCACACTGGCAGGGATGCCCAAAA
>NW_009596890.1:36735-45252 GCF_000690535.1 Cariama cristata
CATGTAAGTCTTGTCATATGACCAGTTATGCATCTATCAGATGATACAGGCACAGCAAATGCAGACAAGGGCCACCCTGGAAGTACTACTTCATTTGTAATACCATGCTATAAACGTACTCTTCTAGTACTCCTAGAGAAGGCTATATGGCTGCCCAACCAAAAGGCTGGACATCACAGCTCTCTACCATATATTCTGGCCATGCAGAAGCTCACCCTTAGCCTCGCTGCTCAGATATAAGTATACTCTACCCATGCTATGAACCAACCAAAAACCACATACAACTCTACTGACTTGAATGTATTCCTATTATTCCTATAGACTGCCTTGTTATTTTCTGTAGATTTTAGAGTGCCTAGCTCTGATAGTATGATTTAAACTTCTCGGTTTTTTGAGTATTCCAAATAACGCGCATCTTTGCACAGCCATCTCCCTTTACAGCACAAAATAAATACATATTACTTGTTCTCTTGCACTGAAGATCATGTCTATTATAAATGGGGTATATTGAGAGTCGCTATATGTTTTTGTGGTTGACTGTGCTCTTAAATTTGAACATTTCAGCTTGCTACTTTGACATTTTGTTTTCTTTCTCTTTTTCTCTGTTTTTCATTTGCTTTCTAACAGAGAAAATGTGACCAGTACTGGCCTGCCGAAGGTAGTGAAGAATATGGGAACTTCTTGGTTACTCAGAAGAGTGTTCATGTGCTTGCCTATTACACTGTGAGGAATTTTAGTCTTAGAAACACCAAGATCAAAAAGGTTTGTGGCATCCTGAAAACATAGTTGGGCAAAAGGGAGTGTTAAAACTTGCTCAGAATATTAAGGCAGTTGGCAGCTCTTTTCTGTTGTATACATAAAGCTGAATCCTGTACATTTCAGCCAGCCAAGGTGCTTGTCAGCTTCAGTTAATTTTACCAGATCAACAAACTGAGAAGACACTGGCCTGTAGTGCTGGTGCGATGTAGGACCATCAGGGAAAAAGCAGCGATCACATTGGAGAGCTGATGTGGACTTTGCCTGCCCTGGTTAGCAGAAGGGTACATTTTCAGAAAAAGAGCAGCTAGTAGAAAATGTGCTACGAATTAAATTATCCACTTTCCTTTTTAAGGACGGGTGAATCTACACCTTGGTTTATTGTAATCAGAATCGGCATGCTCTCAGCTCAGCAGAGTGACATTGGCTGCTTTAAGGGGAATTCTGAAAGCTTAATTCATTTCAGCCGCCCAAATGTTAGACATCTGGCCTCTCAGCCTCCCTGTACAATTAATACCTAACGTACAGCACTTCCTGTCAAGGAATTTATCCTGCCAATTTTAGGAACCAATCTTTGAATGAGATGACGTGCTCTCTGAAGGTATCCCTCCCTCTGAGTTGCCATTGAGGGAGGGAGCTTAGAAAAGCAGCCTACACAAGGCTGCTTTCCTTCTAGATCACTAAAGCTGGGTGAGATGAATCCCACTCTCCTTGTCCACCCAACAGAAGAGCAGAGTGGCAAATAGAAATAGTTGGTGACTCTTAAGAGCAGCTGTAATTTGTTATCCTTCCAGTGCTCTTAACCTTTCTCTGTGGCTTTCTAAGGGACGGTGCCAGGTCATTTTTCCATTCAGTGGGCAAGCTGATGGGACAGAAGCGCTGGCCCTTCCTCTTCTCTTTGAAAGCTGGAGTATGCGGAGCTAGGTGGCATGCTGTTAACTAAATAGGGACGGTACTGAATCAAGAACCATCAGGTCCAGAAATAAAATTATGAAGAGTTGCCGTTCAGATGTGGGCTGCTTACATACGGAATTATTTTTCTGTTGCAGGGTTCCCAGAAAGGGAGGTCTAGTGGACGTATAGTAACTCAGTACCATTATACCCAGTGGCCTGACATGGGTGTTCCGGAATACACGCTGCCCGTTCTCACCTTTGTGCGGAAGGCATCGCACGCCAAGCGCCATGCTGTTGGGCCTGTTGTGGTTCATTGCAGGTGTGGTTTTTACCGCCGTAAGGTTCCCTCCGCTTTTGTTTTGCGGAAAAAAGAATTTTTCAGTGGTGGGTTAAGCAAAATTTCACTCTCACATTTAACAGTTCTTGATGGAATAAGATTAATTTCTCAGCTGATATTTTTATCCTCGGTAAGGCCAACTAATCAACTGTCTCTGCCACTTCTATCAATCTCCACAATCGCTGTAAACAAGATGCTGCTGCTCTGCACTATGTTCTTTTTTTTTTGCAAAAATGCCTTTCTTTTTCCTTTTTTGCACACTTCTATACTACTGTCCTGATTCCTATGAGCTTACCAGATACATATATAGCAGTAATTGTTTCTTTTCTGCAAATATATGGTCAGGATGGTTTTGGCTCATGATTTCTTTGGTGCAGGGATACTCTGTAATGCTAAGAGGAGCTCTGTCCACAAGAGAAGACTCACTCTATTCCTGGCTGAACTACAACTCTGCTGTTTTTAACATTACTCTGCGTGCTAGCAGTCGTTTGCAATGGAGGAGCATTCTGGGGAACGGTTTGAGGTCTGCATGTGTTGCAGTGTGCAGGCAGGCGTTCTGTCAGTGCTCGCTAAAACTGGGCAGCTCAGGGAAAATTGGTTAAAAAGGGCTTGTAGGGCCTGGAATGACTTCACAATGCCCGTGAAGGACCGGATTATTGTAAAATATATAAGCAGGTTCTGGTTTTCCACTGTAGTACCTCACCTTTGATGGAACATTTGGAAAGAGAACCTCCTCATGAATTCTGTCCTTCTGGAGCTGACTCTGAGGAAGCCAACAGGTAAAGTCGCCTCACAAATGCTGCAAATGAAGATATTTTCTTTCTGGGATGACCTAATCTGACTGAAATCTGTTTTTAGCTTGGAAAATGAAAATTCCGCATTTTGGTTGTTCTGCTGCTATCTAGATCCTGCCTGTTCTTGAGAAGTTCAAAATAAGAGTTTCCTCAAAATACGGAGTCTGAGATCTATGCCAGTGGCCTGAGAGATCAGTAATGCATTATAACTGAATTAAATTGAGTTTTTAGAAAGGGAACAGTGGTAAGTTGTGTGGCTTCAGTCAGACCTCTCCATTGAGTCACAGGGATAGCTCACCTCCGTCCGTAGGCAGTTCTGTTCGGCTTTTAGTTCACCTGTCCCCATGCACTGTGGAATTTCAAAGGAGTCATCATGTTAGAAAAGTAACTTTCATTTATCTTTACAGGCTGTATGGAGGACACATAGGAGGAACTTCATGAAACTTTTTTTAGCTATTTTTATGTTTTGGTACTTTCCATGTTTTGTATTTGTAACAAGTACAGATGGTGTCTGGTAATCTTTATACTTTTTTGTGCCTAGTTGTTGATAACCTGGCCCTTTCGGTTTTATATCACGTTTATTTAGAGAGTTTATTACAGCAATCTGAGATCAAACTACCCATGCTTTGTGCCACCTCAGTGGAAGAAATGAGATGACTGAATTAGCATGTACCGACTGAGCTTGGAGTTGCCTGTAAGGGACCATGCAGACCCAGCACAGTGTTGCTGTCAAGTTACGTCTACCAACGCACATAACATTTCCTCATAACTTAGAGGGGAATTGCAACGGACTAATTCCCATATATGACTAGATAACAAAAACGACCTCTTGACCTTGTACTCCCTACCCAGATATTTTATGAAAGAAAAAGTTGTGTTTTAGTCTTACGATACAGCCGGTTTTGTGCTAAATGAGTCAGAGTTCGTAACAAGAGTGAGTTGATTAACCCTTTCTTCTGCATCTTCCCTTTTTAGGAAGGGGTTCAACCATTGCTTGCCCTCTTAGCTGTATCTGGAGAGCACTAAGCTTTTTCTTTTACAGCTGTCCCTTCAGCAGCTCTGCCACTTCTGGGGTTTTCCTCAGTCCAGTATCTTTGAAATCTTCTGTATCTGTAACGGGTGGCATAATACAGCTTTCCCTTTAAAGTGATCTGTGTTTCAACGTAGAAGAACTTGGGCACATTAACTGTGCCCAAATGTTGACATATGCCACTCTTTCTAGGTATACTTGAAAAAGTATCCTAAGGAATATCAGAAGCCTGAAAATTGCAGATCTGCAGGAAACCCCGTAGTTCTATTTCAATTGATACTTCAAAAATTGATAAAAATTGATACTTTAGAAATCATTTGGGAAAATGATCTTTAGATCTCTTCTTGCGCAGAGAAAAAGACGAGTCATTTTTTTCTTCATTACCAGCCTTGAAGCTTTAGCAAAGTAATATAATAATACGATTTGTAGAGGAAAACCTTCCCTACCCAGCAGTTTGTTGAAAAAGCTATGTATAAGAAACAGTTCTTTTCATTATTGTTTTACTTCAGGCTCAAGACTATTTTTTTGTTTTATAGTGCTGGTGTTGGAAGGACAGGCACATACATAGTGTTAGACAGCATGCTGCAGCAAATTCAGCATGAAGGGACAGTCAACATATTTGGATTCTTAAAACACATACGTACCCAAAGGAACTACTTGGTGCAGACTGAGGTAAGACTGAAATATATAGTGAGAGACTGTTACAGACTATTTCTGTTTGCAGGAGGAGAAATGATACAGTCGTCTTTTTGGCACCGCCAGACAGACTGGGAACCAGTCACCAGGCTGGACTTTCCCTTTTGCTTCCCTTGTTTTTTATACAGACATCCTTCTCGGCTCGCTCAGAGCAATGCACTAGAAATTACCTATCTGTGGGCTCTTCTCTGTTTATTAGGGAGAACTCAAAAGAGAGAAAGTCTGTATAAATCATACTTCCTGCAGTAGCACTTCCTTGGCAGGCCGTGCATTTTTGTCATAGATTTTTTTTTAAGGAAACACTGTTGTTAGGTGTTCAGATCTTCACTGAACCTGATTGAACAGTTGATATCATGCAATAAAATGTAGGAAGAAAAGCTATTTCAGACAGAAGATTATCTATAGCTGCTTTAAACTGAAGATCATATATGAAATAGTGAAGGACCAGAAGAAAACAATAAGGACAACAGCAGGGCATTTGGAAGTCTAATTCAGGTTTCAGGAACAGGGGGTTAGATTCCCCAGTGCCTTTCAATAGAAAAAAAAAGTAATCAAAAACAGCATGGGCACTTGTTCCAAAGAATGTGAGAGAGGAAATAGAGGGTAGCAGTAGGAACTGGGAGTGATCACTTTATTGCTAGAAAGGCAGGGAGAGTTGCATAACAAGCTGACTTGAAAATTTGACTCAAGGCTATGCTTGCATTTTTAACTCTGTCCTGTGAACATGAAATGCCACAGGTTGTGCGGTTTTAGTGTTATATCATATATATATTGCATGTGTAGTTCAATTGTGCTTGTAACTGTGTCGTGTCACTGCGGAGGGAGAGCTTTCACTGTAGAGGATCACTTTTGAGAAGACTCCCCTACGGCAGCACACTGTGAAGGAATACCAGTGACGTCAGAAGTGGCAGCTTAGCTAGAGGTGTCCAGGGCTATCTGAAAATAATTAAAGCTCAGATGTTTGGTTTTGTTTTCCCAGGAGCAATACATCTTCATTCACGATGCATTGGTCGAAGCAATACTCAGTAAAGAAACAGAAGTCCTTGAAACTCACATTCATGCCTATGTTAATGCTCTCCTGATACCTGGACCAACAGGAAAGACCAGACTGGAGAAACAATTCAAGGTGAGCTCTCCAGGATGGTAATATGAAAAGCTTTAGGCTTGCAAGCTTGAATGACTTAAAAGTAGGTATCTCAACACAACTTTCATTAACTTTCTCTATCTAAAATTTAACTGTTGAGTCTAAATTCAGAGGAACTTAACAAATGCATGCGAAAAGGGAACCCTTTAGTGCTTGTGGGTGGGGAGATCAGTGGGTACAGGCACCGGACTTGGCGTCACCCAGAGAAAGAGCAGACTCAGCCAGATGACAGCTCATTGACTCATGGGGAGAATGGGAAGTCTGGCTCTCTCACTGGGTCGCTTAGAGAGGAAACACAAAAAATTCTACCTTTGCAAATGAGTTTGGATTCAGAGAAGTAAATTTCACTTAAATGTTTTCCAGTTTATGTGGCAAAACAGACTTCGTTCTCCCTAATTTAACAGGAAATGAATTATTAGAACCTTTCTCTCTAAGGATTTTAATTCTAAGGAGGACTGCATGAGATACTGTGTATTCTTTCTACAATTAGCTATTGGATCATAAGTAAAAAACTTAAGCGGATAAGCCTGTAGGTAATGTCAGTAGATAATGAGGCTAGGAAAAATATTGATATATTTATCTTCTGAAGTATTTTGGTCACACAGGCACAGTAACTAGTATTTCTTCAAGACAGTAAACAATACAGAACAGAATAGGAACAACATACCAAAGGATTTCACAGGTTGCTGCTATCTTGGCTTGAATGATCCGAGAGCATAACACAGTTTTTTCCTGGGGAAAAGTAGAGACTCTTATCTCAGTTGTGATGTGCGTGGAGAAATAAGCATCCCACCTTTCCTACACAGATTAAAGAATAAAACATATAATATGTACAAACAGAGTGTGTAAATATATATAAACACAGTGTGCAGTGCAAACTGCAGGAGCCACATAGAGCTCCAATTTCAGTGTTGACCAAAAAGCGGATTTGTGCCCGGCGGGCAATAAGCCAATTCCACACGCTCAGGAGAGAGATTGTGTTTATTCAGACCTGGGTGCTTGGTGGACTTGTCCACAAATCAAGCACACCACCAGCAAGTTACAGTGTTCCTTTTATACACAAAAATCATGGATCGGTATTTTTCCATACACACCTACTCACTACTGATTGGTTAGTGATTTACATACGATTACATGATCATTTCTACAACTACGCATGCTCAGGTGAAGGGTCTTCACCTGGGCAAGGGTCTTTTTGACCTGTGGGTGTGATTTTTAGTATTCTATTGAAGGCAGTTCACTTCAGGACACCTTAAAAACTAGTTTCATTGCTGAGTTGGTTAATCAAATGGTCACTTTGCCAGGTTGTCACATACCTCATCCATGCTCAGTAGCTTAACACAATCAGTTCTTCATCGATTTCCAGGTGTTCTTCATCCATTTCCAGGACTTTACTCTATACCCTAACTCCCTTCAGGAATCCCTTATTGTTAATCACAGCCATCTTGACCAAGATTCAAAGCAAGGTAGAGATTTCCAGGTGTTCTTCATCCATTTTCAGGACTTTACTGTATACCCTAACTCCCTTCAGGAATCCCTCATTGTTAATCACAGACATCTTGACCAAGATTCAAAGCAAGGTAGAAGACAGTTTTCTATACAGATAGTTTGTTACCCTGATGATATCATCAAGAGCTTAAATATTACGCGAAAGGGACATGTCTCATTCAATCTCATTTTCTTTTGCAAGCTAAAATTATTAGAGTGATAACAAAAACGTGGAGTCTTGTTTTACTGAAGAACTGGTTTAGATGAAAAAAAAAAAGCTCTAATTTATTTTGATGGAACATCCCTGCTTTACTGTTTTTCCAAAGCAGGCAGCTTCTGAAAGCTACATGTGCCCAGCCCAAAACATCACAGAAAAGTCTTTTGAATTCTTGTGAACATTCTGATTAATCTGCTTTATTTTACTAGCAATTGAAAAAAACCCTAAAAACTAGGAAAACCTGCTTTCCAAACTTACTTCATGCCTAAGCAGTGTATATACACCATTGTGGGTTGTATGTGTGTATATATATATATACAGTCGTTCCTTCTCATACTATTGACTGTTTGAATTGTATTAATTGAAACCAGTAAGTCAGCGAGACCGCTGCAAATCAGTCCTATTTTCCTCTCACATGTTTGGAGAGAAAATCAGGAAACTCATAACTGGGGTACCTAGAGCTGCATCACACCACGAGCTATACTATCTGTAGAACAATGCGGATTTTTCTGCACAGGGTTTTATTGTTTTCCAAAACTATTTCAAGTTACCCAAACAGCTGTGCAGGCAAAATGGAAGTGACATTGGGGTGGCAACAAGCAGTGGGAGGCTACATGTGGGCACAACATAAAGTGGCATTTCCTTCAAAGACATGCTTATGGACCTAGGGCTCAAGAATCATTTGAACTGATAAAACAGTGAAAAGATTCTGATGACTTGCTAACTAGTTTAGCCAGATAACTAGATGCCTAGTATTAACAGGGACAGCTAACCTGCAGTATGTGCACCCTTCTGTTTAATGCAGCTAATGAACGGCTTTTGTACAGTGACCTGTTTTTTTTTAAAATTTAATTGTTTCAGTTACTGAGCCAGTCTAACACGCAGCAGTGTGATTATTCAACTGCACTCAAACAGTGTAACAGAGAAAAGAACCGAACTTCATCCATCATTCCTGGTAAGCTTGTTCACATCGGCTTCTCCTGGTGGCAAAACGTTTACGAACTCTGTGTGTGTCAGACTTTTAACTCTTCCTCAGAAAGAGCTGAAGACGTTTGCATTGGTGTTTTGTAAAGTAATTTTAGTGAAGAAGTTACTTGTCTAAGTACTACATCCATAGTAAAACAAAATAGATTTATTATATACTTTATACTTAATATTTAT
>NW_009596891.1:0-240 GCF_000690535.1 Cariama cristata
CTCGGCATCGCCCCCATCATCTCCTGCCCCAGGCCCAGCCCCGGCAGGGTTAACCACCCCGGAGTCCCACTGTGGAGGAATGTGATGTCAGGGCTGGATTAGCCCATGCGGCAGAGATTCCAGCCGACAGCCCAGCAGCACGGAGCTGTGTGTGGCACAATCCATCAATCCGCCCAGCACAGCCCCCAGCGTGGGGGGCCTGGGGGAGGGCTCTGCGCGTGCACGCATGGGGGCATCTGC
>NW_009596891.1:328-655 GCF_000690535.1 Cariama cristata
TGGGGGGCTGCGTTCGTGTGTATGTACTCATTTGCATGCATGCTTGCGCATGTCTACATACGTGTGGAATGTGCGTATGCCCATGCCTACACGTGCACGTGGGGAGCTACAAGAGTAGCTAAGGGGATGCCGCTGTACGTCCGCAGACCCCGTCACCCCAAACCCCCACTGACCGAGGGAGGGCCGGAGCAGAGGGAGGACGCGGGCGGAGAGCGGGATCCAGCGGAGGAGCAGGAGCTCGGGCGGGGGGACAGCCCAGGCGCCCACTACTGCGTATCACCCCCTCATGAGAGGTGGGCTCTAGCCCTGGGGTATGCAACCCCTAAG
>NW_009596891.1:904-2416 GCF_000690535.1 Cariama cristata
AGGACCAAGGGGACACATCCGAGCTGCCTCCCGGGGCAGGGGGGGTCTGGCAGTGTCAGCACGCTCCGTCCCAGCTGCGATGTTTCCTGCACACCGTACAGCCCCAGGCGCCGCAGCTAGCGCCCGTGCAGGCAAAGACCGCGAAATTCCCCCCTGGAAGAAGCCCTTTTTACCTGCCCCGGGACCAAGTGGGGGCCAGGCCAGTCTGTGCCGGGGAGCTGCCCCCCCTGACCCCCCACGCTTTCTCATCTCTGCCTTCAGCAGAACTGATGTGCAGACCTCCCGCCCAGCTGCCTGGCTAGGCGGCTGACCCCACTCTCGGGCCAGGCCTTTAGGGCGAGCCCAAGCCCCTCTGCATGGGGCAGCTAATCTGCCCGGGACTGCAGCTGCCACAAAGCACATCGCTTCAGGTTCAGGGGGTCTGAAAGGGGACGATTCAGGGTCACGATCCCATGCTGGTGTGGGCTGCCAAGCTCGTTCCAAGGTGGTCCCTTGCCTGGAAAAGTTGAGGCAGGGAAGAACCAGCTTCAGGGGAACTTTACACACGTGGAAAGGGGGAGAGACATCCATGCCAGGACAGACTCAGGACATCCTCCACTCGATTGTCCCTCCCTCCCTGCTCCAGCCCCAGCTGCCACCTTCAGAAATCGTAACGCATCCTCGCTCCCCACCCCGTGCCAAAATTCTCCTCTGCCCCTCGCACCACTCCTGGTAAGGACCAGAGGTCCCTCCCCAGCCCACCCATCCCTCCAGCACCACAGCCTTATGCAAGCCACGGTACGCTACCACCCATACGCCGCATCTCACTCCAGCCCCTCGCTCCCACACCCACTCATCACCATGCACTGACATGCCTCTAGACATGTTAACGCATGCTTACACACGTGTGCTTTGGGAAGAGGGGAAGGCAGGCCAGCCTGGGGTGCAGCCCTGGCTGCCTGGTCGCCAGGGTACCCCAGGGCAGGGACAGCCCGCGGAGGAGGGCTGCAGGGTGGGAGCTCACAGCTCCACGTTCCCCACGCCGGTTACCCCTGTAAAGCAGGGACCGCTGGCTCTCAACCACAAGCTGAGCCGCTCAGGAAGCCACGGCAAGCTGGGCAGGAGTGGTGGTGCTCGATAGGTGGTCCCAAGGCGGGCAGGCAATTGTCGCAGGCTTGCACGCTGTTGGCTTTGGCCGCCGGCACACGCTAACCCTGCAAATTGCTCACGTCAAGCCCCTTCCCTGGTCCCTGCCTTCATTCGGCTGGCGGCGGTGGGGGCAAGGTTTTGGGGTGAGGGTAAGGGGGGTGGCACACATGGCAGCAGCTGCTGTAAGGAATTTTTATGCTTCCTTCTTCCTTCCCAGCGCTGGAGAGAAACGGCAAAATTGAACATGTGGGACCCATAAAAGCCCAGCTCTGAGTGATGGCCGTGGGAGCTCCTGACAGGCACTGCTCCTTCCCATGGCATCACGGCATCACCCCCAGCCCAGCCCGCTCGTGTGCTACACGGAGGAACACCCTCGGAACAGGG
>NW_009596891.1:2451-4517 GCF_000690535.1 Cariama cristata
TCGCAGGCCGTGGGCCGCGGTGTCGTCCGCCCTCCCGCTGCAGTCAGGGTGCTTCACGCTGAGCCTGTTCCCAGCCCGACAGCTCTATCCTGCAGGATTCCTCCGAAGATGGGAACAGGAGGATGTGCAGGGCCTTCAGCAGTCATTAAGGGATTAGTTTAATCTGTGGAACTGCCTGATGCCTGCTTTCCTGTTCCTCGACCGCAGACCTGCTCTGTCCGCACACACAGCCACCCCGCCACTTACAGGGATGTGCTCTGCCCCCACGGGGGGCACCAGCCAGGGCTTTGCTCCCCCTAGGACCCCTGGTCCTAACAGGAGGATGTGCAGGGCCTTCAGCAGTCATTAAGGGATTAGTTTAATCTGTGGAACTGCCTGATGCCTGCTTTCCTGTTCCTCGACCGCAGACCTGCTCTGTCCGCACACACAGCCACCCCGCCACTTACAGGGATGTGCTCTGCCCCCACGGGGGGCACCAGCCAGGGCTTTGCTCCCCCTAGGACCCCTGGTCCTTACTAGGGGGTGGGAGCTCGACAGCGGGGGTGTACCACATCTGGACACATCCCCCCCACTCTGCCCCAGCCTCAGACCTGGATGCAGCAGAGCTCAAACCCGACTCTCGTTTTGCTCCTTGTTCCTACTCCGAGGCAGCTATTTTATCAGCTGTTCACCTTGTTATTCCGCAGCTTCTGAAGAGTTTAGATGTGCCACAGGGATTGGGGTGGGTACCCTTGCTGTGTTCCCGCAAGGATTTCTGTAGAAGAATCCCCTCAGTCTCACAAAGGAGCCACCCAAGGGGCCTTTTTTATTTATCACACTACTGGGATCGCTAAACACCAGGAGAAGAGAATCCAGAGTTACCAAGGGAAACTGAGGCACACAGAGAGACTCCAGTACCGCAGATGCAAGACACCAACCAGGCAGATAATTGTGCATACGTGCGTCCAGGTATGTACATACACATGCAAACGGGCTGCTCTGTATCCACGTCCATAGGTGTGCATGCACACACGTGCTCCTGGGGGATGCTCTGGCCGCAGGAGGATTGCTCTCCCTTCCGACAAACGACCAGGCACTCAAGGTGCGCCTCTTTTGTACAGATGGACAAGAACAGGCCCAGTGGCCCGTAGAAGGAAGGAAAGGCAACACCACAAATACCCTTTTGTGAAAGCCATGTCACACGCCGCATGTCTGTGTGCATGTGAACATGTGTACGTGCGTGCACATGAGGGTGCACGCATGTGCAGGGGCGTGCACGCTCACACAGCCTGTCGGAGCGGTGGGGAGCACGGTATTCCCCAGGGACTGCGGGCTGACCAGCCTCTCCAACACGGCAGCGGGGGCCCTGAGCTGCGGTAAGTCGCCAACACCCAGGGATCCCTGAGCTGCGGTACGTCGCTAACAGCATCCCCCAGTTCCACTGGAAGAAGGGCCTTCACGTCTTCCAGCCCCAGCCGCCTGCCCACGCACCCTTCACACGTTCTGGACAGCGAGCCGCAAATCCCCCTCCACGTCCGAGCTCAAAACCCACCTCTCCTCAGCCTGCCCCGACGTGACAGCAGGGTCACAAAGCGTCCGCACTGACCCACTCCCCCGCGTGGAAACTTCCCTGCCGCAGGGAGATTCTCGCGGCTCAGCCAGCTCCAGCACCAACCAACCCAGCTCCTGCTTCCCGGAGACACCTGCATCAATAAACTGGGTTCAAACACCCGCAGCGGCGCGGAGGGGACAGTAGGTGCCTTTGCCATCCCATCTCTCACAGAGACAGCTTCTGCCTCGGCTGGACACAGCAGACACAGCCACACCGGGAAGTTTTCCTAGCTGTGAATTTCTGAAGGACAAACTTCATCCAGCTGTTTCCTCCTCCCTTCCCCCCAAGCCATCCCTGCACCAAACACCAACGCCTGCCCTCAGGACGCCGCATCCATCAGCTCAGGTTTGCCCCACGTAGCGTACAGAGCGGAGTGGGGGAACACTCGGGTATCCGGCAGCATCTCCTGGGCCCCCACGTCGCTTCCAGGGCTGGGCACAGGACTCTGGTTGTGGCTGGGGGTTCTCGGTGGTGT
>NW_009596891.1:4586-5153 GCF_000690535.1 Cariama cristata
CGGGGAGGTGCAGCCCTCAGGCTGCCGCTGCAGGGCCGACTGCCCCCCGTTCTGGTTAGGAACCATCTGGACTTCACATGCGTGAGCAGGGCCCGGCCCAGGGTACCACGACACAGAGACGGTAATTCTCCCCAGAAATGCTTCCTCTGCCTTTGGCCTTCCTCCACTCTCGGCTCACCGAGGGCTTGGTGCAGTTTGGGGGAACCTGGCAGGCAGCGCGTGTCAGACCCCAGAAAGGTTGACCTGCGCCCACATCGGCTCGGTTAGCTCACGCTCAGCTGCAAGCGGGGCTGACCAGGTCTCACAATGCTCCGCTCAGGGGCTTCTCACGCAATGCCGGTTCCCTCCGGCTCCTCCGTGCCTTGCCTGACCCCAGCCAGCCTGTTCCACCAGCCCCCAACTCCTCATGCCAGCCAGGGAGGGACGCAGAGTCAATGCCTGAACCCAAGGGTCCCGGCGGCTTTAGAAAGGCAGCCAAAGGGTGGGCATCCAGGGGGGCACAGGAGGCGCTTGGAGCCATCTGCCAGAGAGGTCTCAGCCGTAGGGGGTCTCAAGGCTGAACTCCCT
>NW_009596892.1:0-745 GCF_000690535.1 Cariama cristata
AGCAAACATTAGCATTTACATTTTTCATCTGTGCTTCACATTCACAGAGTATTGAGGTGAAAGGAGTATGATGGGATGAGTTCCTACCAGAACCGGTTGTACCTGTTTCATTTTCTTCATCTGACCACAGATGTGAGTAAAATAACACAGCTGAACTTGTAGAATGAACATCCCCCCAAATATTTAGAATAAAGCACAGTTTCTTTTTCAGCTGTTGACAATTTCTCTGACACCTAACAGCAAAGATCCACTAAAACTTCAATGTGAGGTATCTGAGCCCCAAGGTGGCCTGGAAGAATGGACATAGACAGACACCCAACTGTGATGAGACTGGCTGTGGTCCAGTACAAAACATTTGCCTTTGAGGTGACATCATGCAGCTGGGATAGAAAAGGAGCTTCCGGACATCTCCATACGGCCCCAAGCCACCCGCTGCATGGGCAGTGGGAGTTGGCGGCCATGATGCCCATTTTAAATGAGACAACGCCTTAGCAAGGAATACAAGAGCGATGGGCCTGGAAGGACAAGCGAGAGACAGCCTGAAGGCCTTGCCTGAAAGACACAATATCTGAATAAGGCTTTTTTGATTATTTCTGATTTTTATCCTGCAACTTTGCTGTTTAAAATGGTGTAACTCTCTGGTAGCAGGAGTCAAAATCCTGATTTTTCGCTTAACTAGGCTGCAGATTCGTGTTGCATCTTATTTTTGAAAAGCAAGATAAGGATAACATCCTTGTGTGGCTTT
>NW_009596893.1:0-261 GCF_000690535.1 Cariama cristata
TGGCGTGGAAGCTTGTTAGCAAGTTGTCAGAGCAGATATCGCTGGTGAATCTGAATAACAGATCAGGTGTCAATTGCTGCCGAGCTGTTTGTTTTGGGGATGGATTTAGAAATTCAGCCGAAAGAAGGAGCCGTGTCTGTAATAAGAAGCGCATGATGTAGGCTCTCCGTCAGGTGTTTGCAATTACAGCGCATGATTTGACGAAGCTGCTCCTGCTTTAGTAGTGACGGGGGATGCCTTCACCTGGGGCAACGCTACTCC
>NW_009596894.1:0-835 GCF_000690535.1 Cariama cristata
GGCACTGCCTGAAACCCGTAGTCAGATTCAGACAGCACAGTTACTAAGAAAACTTAATTGAAGGAAAAGAAAAATACAATCTACTGAAAGCAGAAATAGTTCTGCTTCAGCCAAACCAGGACATTCCACCCCTTATTCCACACCATTCACGTCATACTCGGGTCACTACTGTTTTTTCCCAACTCCAGCTGATTATACATATATACATATGTACATATATACATATAAACTGACATTCGTTTATGATTGTGGGTTTCCATCTATCACAGCAGTCTCTCAGGGCATGAGAAATGGTGTGAGATTTAGCGCACTTGTGCCTATGGGTTGAGGGTTAAAGGTGTCAATGTCGAGGAAGTTACTGGGTGCTACTTGTTGGAGCTAGCTCTGGTTGTCCTCACCACAGTGATAGCCTGTTGAATACTGTTAGTGTTATATACCAATTAACATCGTACAATTCAGAATTGAGCATTCTCACCTCAAATCAAATCTCCTTGAGGTACAGATTAGACTTCATCCTTCAACATTACCCACCAAGTACATTCAGGCCCTTGAGTGAAAACAATCCCATGAATGGGTTTGCCTTTGCCCGAAGCAGGAAAAACCCAAACAGTTTTCCCCAACATACTCCTTTCATGCACCACAGGGACTTTATCCCCTTCTACAGTGTGTAGAAGGTCTGACTGAGCAGGGCCAGCTCGATTGATGGATTGATGATGTTCTCCTTGGCGGGGTTGTGGGAGTGTAATATAGGCAATTTGCCAAGCCCTTTCGTATTTATATTTTTGCCATCGTCCTCCATACCAGAAAGGCTTTAGCTGCTTGGCTTGCTTGATTG
>NW_009596895.1:0-223 GCF_000690535.1 Cariama cristata
CTCTGAAGTCACGCTTCAGGTCTCCTGAAATCCTATCAAATACCTCCTGAAATCCCCTGGAGCCCCTACGACAGTTTATTGAGAGTCCAGGACTGTTTGACCTTGGAGGGGGTGAGAAAGGCAGGGGAAAAAAGAGCAGCCCTGGGCTTCCCTGCCAAAATCCTTGATCCTGTGCTGAGCCTCTTGCAGAGATCACAACCCAGCCAGGAATCAGTCCCAGCCC
>NW_009596895.1:262-4189 GCF_000690535.1 Cariama cristata
TCTGCCCCAGGTCTCTCAAGGATCTTCTGCTGCACTGGGCAGTGCTGCTGCATGCACTGTGTGGTCGCTCCCCAGAAAAAGCAGCAGTACCCCAATCACCTGTGCACGGTGCACGTCCTGCAACCCTACCCCCCTAGCCCTGCCCAAAAGAGATTTGGGGACCTCCAAATGACAGCTCAGTCCCCAGCTCTGGTGCTTGGCGTTTGCAGGAGGGTTGGCTGCCCAGGGGGACCTCTGTGCTGGAGGTTCTTGCCAGCTCTCAGGAAATAATTAAAATATTTATAACAATATTTTTTATAACAATAACTGCTTATTAGTTGTTCTTTGGTGGAAGCAATTTAGAGGATGCGTGAGAAGCCCCTGTCTTCCATGAGGAGGCACAGGCTGTGCTGAGCATCCAGGTTATCACTGCCACGACAGGGCCAGCAACGGTGCTGCTTGCCACTAATCTGGTGCCGATGCACTCAGGAAAAGTGCGTTTGCTTCTGGGGGTTTCCTTGTTAAAAGGCCATCGATAAATTACAGGGAGTCCAGAGGAAAATTGATTAAAGGATTAGAAGATAGCGTATGACCTAAAGGGGAGATTAAGGGAATTTACTGAGGTGCTCGCTGAAGAGTGGAGCTGGGGGAAGTGGGGAGGGAAGAAAATGAAAACAACCTTGCAAAGATTTTACAGGTGATGATTAGAGTGGGTGAAGACAGTTGCTGAGAGTAATCAAGTTGGTTTGTGCTTCACACTTTGTTTTGCAAATTGTGGGCTCTCATGCAGGTGGGAAGGGGCTCCCCGAGCCCCTTGAGCTGTTCGAGCTGCCCTGGCTGTGCACGCTGGGAACATCTTGCAGGGTTTGCTCGCTGCCACTTGTGGGGATTTAAGTGTCGAGCCAGGATTTGAGGAAGATGAGCGTCGTTTTCATAAAGCAAAGAGCCTTTTTTTAGCTCCATTTCTTTACAGATGGGTTGAATAATGGGACCCCCCTTGAAGTCGGCTGAGTTAAGGATGCAGCTATTACTTCCAAATGCAGTGAAATCTGGGGTTGTGTGACTTACATCATCTCATGATGTTACTTATGTGACTTACATACAGGATCTCATTGCCATAAGATAAGAATGAGGCCAGGGCCTGATTCAGACCTGAGGATAAAAACCCAGACATTCGTAAAGAGAACAGTGGTGTCAAGCTGTGGTGCTAGCTGAGCTGGTATCTTAGCCCACCCCTTCCAGAAATGCCACACTCCTCTGGGTTTCAACCCCTTGAAGGATGCCCTTTGGGTGAGCGGCAGATACTGATGCTCTGAAGCTGGGCTCCCTCCTCCTTCCTTTGTCCACCCCATGGTACCAGCAGCACAGGGGAGGATTTAGTCTTGAGCTGGGGACCCTCCTGCTGTTAGTGACATGCCTGACTGGTATTTTCTCAAAGCAAGAGAGTGGGCAGCTAAGGACTGGTGTGGAGACCTCATTTCCTGTGACAAATTAAGCGTCTTTCCTGATGCCTATCATTAATGGGCTAGCACCATCCCTGACCAGCACCACCAACTAGAGCTATCTCCTGGGGGGTCCATCTTGGCCCCATCCCCACAAGAGTGCAGTGCAGTGATTTTCCAGGGTATATTATGCAGAAAGACATGTTGGATGGGCCACATGGCTTCACAAGACACAGCAAGGAGGCTGGCTGCTGCTGTGGGGACTCACACGAATTTGGAGTGTGAACAGCACAGAAAGAAGCTGTATGAAGCTCCTTCTGGTCCTGTGTCAGCTCTCTACAGCCAACTCTGGCATCTCTTGGGGGACCTCTGATTCCAGACCAGCTGTTTTCGCAAGGTACTTGCAGTTGGTTTCCCAGCAGGACTGTGCCAATGGTGTGAAGCTGGGCAAAGCCACCAGTCTAGGAATGAGGCTCTTGCACATGAAGGGCTGCATGGTCCCTGGGGCTGAGGGACGGGCACAGGCTGCAGATCAGCCTCACGGAGCAGTGTAGCATCTCACTGGGAGAGCAGTCGTGCAGGGCAGAAGGGCAGTCCCAAGGATGTGAGTCGGTGGGCAGGGGATGCTGAGTCTGCGTGAGCAGGCCAGGGTACCATCCAGGTGGGCAGACACAAGGTCGGCTGGAGGATAAGCAAATGAGTCTGCTGCCTGTGCAGACACCAGGTGCACAGGGGGGTACCTGCACAGAGATGCCCATTCTCAGGTCCGCTGTCCCAATTGAATCCAAGGTGGAGTGGCTGGTGTAGGCTGGAGGGCACCATGGCATCTGCCTTGTAAGGGGATAGAAGTACAGCACGCAGCATTTCCTCTAGCAAAATGTGGGAGAAAAGAGGAGAGGGTGATTTCCCGTAAATGCTGAAGGAAAGGAGCTTTTCCGGAGAAAGCCAGTGTCGGTGCAAGAAGAAAGTGGATGCAGGGTATGTCTGGTAACTAACTGCTCCTGTCAGCTCCTCCTCCAGCCCAGGTAGGAGAAGAGAAGCCAAAAAATATCCCTTTCTCTCCTCTGGAGAGTCAGAAGTCTCTTACTTCTTCCTCTTCATTCCCTGTGGGGTGAGAGACCCCTCTGCCAGCAGGTACCCCCCTTCACCAGGGTAGCGTGGAGAGCAGTCTGTGGAAGAGCTGAGCAGAGGAGGGGACTGCATCTCGAGAGGGATGAAGAAGAGGCATTTTTGGAGAGCTGCTGGCTGTTAGAGGCAGCCCACACTCCCCCACTGGGAGTGATAGCTGGTAATATTCGTGGCTAGCTTGTTGCTCAGTACATGACAAAGTGCTTGTAGCTTCCCTCTGGAGGCTCCTCCTGGATAAATATACCATTTCCAGGAGTTCTGGTGGGACAGCTTTGCCAAGGATACGTGGCTGCTGATGGTCCCAGTGGTGTCTGATTGCACCTGGTATGTTCTCTGTCTTCTCCATCTGGAGAGGCTGGGAGGACAGATTGCTTTCTTGCAGCCTTTAAATAAGGTGATGGAGGGGGCAGGGGCATTGCATTGTGTAGATCAGGGGATTTGTGCCTGGAGCTGGGAAAAGAAGGAGATGGGAATGCTGAGTTCTCTTCTGCCAGCCCCGCAGGCATGGAGGCAGGGGGCTGCCCTGGCACAGACCCTCAGGCTCCTTAATAGCTGCCAGGGAGCCCTCAGGGCCACCACACATGCCCACTGCACAACCAAGCCAGGGAAGGCACTGCCTTCCTGCATGGCAGATAGGGATATTCCCCCTCTCTGACTGGCAGCTTTTGCAGCTGACCTCCTGGAGGAGATTTCCAGGGCTCTTCACAGACTCAGACGCCAGGGCTGCGTGTTACTTGCAGCTGGTGTGGGCCAAGATGGGGCACAACAGAAACCAACGCTTCAGAGCAGTTTTGGGCTGCTCTGATCAAGCCTTTCATCCAGGGGTACCAAGCGAGGCAGCTGCTCCTCTGTGGAGATCAGGGCTGTGATATGCTCCCATGTGAACTGACCACAGGGTCCTTGGGGTGAGGAGCAGCTGCTGGGGGGCCTGTGTGGCTGCTAGGAAGCATTTTCCTCCGCGTTGCCTTGGCACGGTGCATCCAGCCCCATGTTGAAGAGCAGGGTCTCCTGTAAGCAGAAACTGTTTTGGCAGGGACTGGAAAAATCCCATGCAATTCATGCCCCATGTCCTTCCTGGCCATTTTATAAGGAATAGGCACAGCATTTCGGTGGGAGCTGCAGGGGCGTTGAGCTCTCCTCCTCAGACCCCAGTGGTGGAAAGCCCCATGGCTGGCGCTGAGAAAGCAAAGAGCACATCTGCCCCTTGCTCTCTGTGTGGGGGCTGCAGCCCCTTCCTTTCCCACTGGGTGGGCATGTCAGCCTGGTGTCCAGGGATGCTCCAGCCCTAAGCTGCGGGCAGGGACACATTCTCCATCCCCAGAGCTTCCCTTGGCTCTGTTTGCCAGCACCTTCCCCTGGGAGCTGCACAGTTCATCAC
>NW_009596895.1:4209-10102 GCF_000690535.1 Cariama cristata
GGAGGCCCAGCACGCTCAATCCCCGAGCAGCCGGTAAAGAGGTTCGGTCATTACTGCCCGGGGCTATGTGCGAACCAGTGACCTGGCTCTGAAATGGTTTATGTTACATGCAAATCCTCTCACAGAGGTGTTGGGGGAGGAAAGCCGGCCTTGCCGTGAACTCCCCGGGCTGGAGAGCAAACCCCAGTGCTGCGAAGGGCTTCCCGTGCCCGGCGCGCTTGCCATGCTGCCGCGTCCTGCCTTGCTGGTGTACCCCTCCCGGCTGTGCCGCACCAAGCACCGCAGGCCCCAGCCTCGCTCGAGGCCTGGCGGTGCTACTGTTATACACAAAACAATAATCAGCTGCCGTAACGAGGATGCAGAGTAGCTGAGCTGGCTTCCCTGCTGTTGTGCCGGCTCCAAGTAGAAACAGCTGCATTTGGTTTGGTTAAATGTTTTATTTACTCCCAATTATCCTAGATAACAGATTTGCTTTCTTTTGTTCAATATTTAATACTCTTTCAGAGCAAAGCTGCTCTTTGGTTTCCGATGGAGGACAGAGCAGGATTAGGAGGAGCTTTCCACTGTGGTGCGGTGCCAAGCAAAGGCTGGAGGCGCCCAGCATCCCTGCTGCGCATCGGTCCCTAAGGCATCCAGCCCAGCATCCTGGCCCCTGGGGACAAGGCCACCTGCAGGAGCACAGCTGGGTTTGGGGTGCCAGTGTGCCAGGTGGAATCTCCAAGGACCCACATGGGCATTGCCCTGGGACAGCAGTGTTGGCCAGCACCAGCGCTGCTGAAGGGAGTCAGCTCTGCAGCTGGGAACAAGGGGTTTTCTCATGGGTGTGGGTTGCCTGATGGCGTCACCTCCCTAAATCAACTTCCTGCAGCATCCTGCACCTTGGGGAGCATCTCTGGAGAGGGCTGCCGTGTTAGCCGGCCACCTGACCCCATGCCACGGTTGCCAGAGCTACGCTCCTCTTGCTCTTTCCTCTTGCTGCTTGACCAGAGTTGATTGCTAATTTTTTGAAGGCTTGAGAGCTGTCAGGTTTGAAGAGCACCTCTGCTGTGCCACAAATAGCACGGCCTTGTGCGATGCAGGATGAAGCAAACACCGTGAACCTGTTATCCCACTGTCTTGCTGCAAGGCAGCTTTTAAGGCTAGGAGCTTGCACTGTGATTTGGGCTTAAAGCAGGGCTCTGAGCTTGCTCTTCTCTATGAGTAATGCCTGGCCCAAAAATTTACAGCACTGCCACTTGACGTGCGCGCTGAATTTTCTGCAAGGGAAATGAGAAAATCCATAGCTTGGTTTACGAGCCCCAATCAGTGTAAAACAAGGCCTTTTAGAAATTTATCTTTTGCTGAGTCCACCTTTTTCTCCAACACCTTCTGAGGAATAAATTCTTGCTCTTTGAGGCTGGGGAACTGGTTCTTAGATGGCATCGGGGCCAGAGGACTTTGGTTGCAGCTGCAGGTGTCCCTGGCCTGTTTCGGGAGCTCCTGGGGAGATGCTGCAGTGTGAGGGTGTTGGGAGTGGGCTAGGTGCTGGCTGAACATGGGCAACTCTGGTGTTCATCTGGGATGGCTCACACTCCAGAGAGATACATCTTCAGTCTAATTTAAAGGGGGAGCAATGTCTCCCTGAAAATGTCCCTTGCTAACGTTGAGGTGGCTTAGACTGAGTGGGAGAGACTTAAATCCTGTCTCCATCACTTGCCCAGGTCACCCAGGAGGTCAATGAGGGGCAAGCCCATCTCACCCTATACCCGTGCACCCCTGGGCTCTCTAATTCTCTCTCATACAAATTTTGCCACGTTAATTAAAAAAACCCAAACCATGCTGAATCCTTTCTGAGGAAGTGGTGGTTATGAAAATTATGTTCCCAGAGCACAGAAACATGGTGCAGGGGACCATCGACTGCCTCCATACCACCCTGCTGCTGTCCTCTGCACTGCTCCTCATCCTCACCCTTATCCAAGAACAGCCTGGACAAGGGGTAACAGCAAAATTGGAGCTTCACCTCCCTCCCTTTCTCCAGCAACTAAACACAGCTGCGTCCCAATATTTGGGGCGGTGGATGGGACTGTCCCCAGCCACAGCCATGCTGCACTCCAGCACAGGTGATACACAGTAGGAGGATGCTCCCCTCATCCACCGGGCAGTAGAAATATGATCTATTCATCATTGTTTTCTTTGTTGTTTCCTACCAACCTGTTGTACACAGACAGTTTTAGAAAAGCAGTGTTAGATAAATAATACATCGTGCTTGCAGCCAGCGTGTGCGTAACAAAAGCATCTGCATAGGTGCGTGCACAGATGTGCGGGGTGTGCTGCTGTTGTGCACATGTGCCTGCCTGCTCGGGGCTGACATCTCATGCCCGGATGGATCCCCATTGTGCCCTCCAGCATCTGCAGCTTTGCTTTTGGTCACTTGCCTGTCTTTTTACTTACTGGTTCATACCCACCGCCTGCAAGGTCATGAGTGCGATGATAAAAAAGTCAGCGGTTGAGGGTGTGGAGGGCATGTTAGGCATAGGCAAGAGATGGGGCAGCGATCCTGCCAGGGGCACTGGGGTGAGATAGAGATGCTAACAGCAGGAGTCTGGCAGCAGAACAGCATCGGTGCTGGGGTTGTGCCCCAGCGTGGGGCTGCACGGAGGTCCTGCCCACGTGCAGGCAGGCTGTGTTGTGGCTGTAGCTCTAGCACAAGCACATGCTGCTGTCATGGACCCTGGAGAACTTGCTGGCCTGAGACTGGGATGATGAGTTATGCAGGTGACCCCACAAGCACACTGTAGGATCGGTATCGCCCAGCAGCCCGGTGCCTGAATATGCCCCAAGTGCACCAGAAGAAATACCTCCTGCAGAAGTCTTTGAGAGGCCTCTTAAAACTTTTATTGGAACTATTTTTTGTATCCCTCCACCTGTGGAGCAAGGCATCTTTAGTACGTTCAGCGCTCAGCAGGAGAGGAAAATTATAACTGATCCATTTCAGAAACCTCTAAAAATGACCTAGAATAACTTTTCTATATATAAAAATGCCATGATTTTAATGTCCATTATCTCATGACCTAGTAGGGCTAGGAAAAGCTATTGTAGATCATTCTTAGTGGTTTCTAAAATGGATTGGTCACACTTTCCCCCTGCGCAGTGGGACACAGGGTACAAGGACAACTGGGCTTTAGAGATGGGGAGGGAGACAAAAATCTATGTCTGTGCTGATGCATCCAGAGCTGTTTCATTCTCGAGGACCACTTGTTGTGCTTTCCCCAGCTGAGCAGAGATGCTGGAGCTGGTCAAGTGACAGCTATTTCCAACAAGCTGGAGAGACAGTGGTCAAATAGATGCAAAGCGTGGGGTACCGTGTGGTGGGAAAGCCAACCTTGTCTCTGCCACCGGTCTTCTGTGGGGTCTGCAGAGACCGTGACTCTGGCAGCAGCTTTCTCTGCCTGTCACAGCTCCAGATTTTGCTGGAGCATCACACAACTTGCAAGCAGCGTGCCCAGGCAGGACATGTCTGGCTCTGGTGCAGCCTTTCATCCCCTTGCCCTGAGCTTTTGCAGCAAGGCTGGTTGCAGCCCAAGCCGATGGGAAGCCGCCACAGCCGGGCATTAAACACGCCGGGTTTGCAGAGAGGACATCAGCAGAGCGCGTGGGAGAAGTGGCTTCCTACCATGCGAGAGGTTAATAGACAGATTAGAGAGGGCAGGCACTGTTTGCGGTGAAAGGAAAGGAGCTCTGCCTTTACAGAGCTCAGCAGCTCCATGAGGCGACAGGGAAGTAAATATTTGCAAGGATTAGGGAGGCTGCGTGCAGGAGCCCAGGGAGGAGCGCCCGTGCAGGGGCAATGTGTTGCTTGGGGTGGTTTTGGGGTCAGACAGGGGCTGAGAGCTGGACATCAACTGGGGGAGGATGGAGGAGGTTGGAGCCGGACACCCCGCACCCAGAGGCACTGCCCAAAGCCTCAGGGCAGAAAAAGCCTTTGATGTTCCCTTGATGGCTTTGTTTTCTTCGGCTGCTTTTCTTGCTCTCTTGCTCTCTCCATCGGCCCGACAGGCTGGCCCACCTCCAAAGACAGCATTACAGAGCGCCGGATCGATTGGAGCCTGCAATTCTATTTGCTCTCTTTAAGAGCCTTTGATGGGCAGGATGAGCTGTGCCGGCGAGCATCTTTCCTGGGAGAGGAGGGGAGAGGAATGGGGTTGCAAGTCACCATCTCCCATAGGGAGATGGGGACCCCACCACCAGCTTGGAGAAGACATCGTGGCAGGGTGGGCAAAGACAGCCCTCCCAATGCACCATGGCAGCTGAGAAGGGGCTTGCAGCCCCCTACTTCATGGCACTTGACAGTCATGGACACGGTCACCTGCATGGTGTCATGGTCACAGACCCAAGTGGCACATTGCACTGGCCCTGCACTCTCCTGTGGGGTGGCCTTTCTGTTCATCAAGGTGGGGAAAGTGGGGCAGTTGCATGACATCCCCCTCCCAAAACACCTGCGGCTCTGGGACTGATGGCTCTTTGGAGAGATGGAGGTGGCAGGAGTGTCCTCATGAGACGACTTGTCCCTGCCCAGAAAGAGTGGGTAGCGGCTGGGGTGAGACAGGCTGCATACAGCAGCATCCCTTCAGCTGCAGTGGGCTGAGGATGCTGCATGGGCATCAGGGTGGCAAAGATACGAGGGTCATTTTGTCCCCCTTCTCCAGGCTCTCCTTCCACCTCTGGCTTGCTGAAAGAGACTGAAAGGTGGAGGATGGTGTGGGACCAGAGGATAAGGGCTGCATTTGGGGCCCTGATCTTGGAGCAGAGGACAAGATCTTCAAGGCATTCAAGACTGTGAAAAAGAGGCGTCTTCAAAGGCTGCTGCAGAGTCAGCGTGGAAGTGGGAGGCAGTTTGGGCAGCCCTCATTCTCCCAGGAAGGCAAACCTGGAGGCACAAGCCCACTCCATCTTCCTTGGTGGAGGAATTAGCACAGATCACCAACAGCCGTATCTGGCATAATACTGGAGACAACGGAGATAAATTATCCTCAGATGGACTAATTGCAGCTCAGTCGCCGTGCAGCATCTGGGGCCATACTGGTAGGGCAGGGACCGTGCGGGACTTCCAGGGATGCTCACCAAAGCCTGGGCTGCCTCTGCCGGGCTTCCCGGCTGGCTCCCGGTGTCATGCAGGACAGATCAGCACAGGCAGCAAGTGGACGAGAGGCCCACGGTAGCATCCCCAGCATCATCCTCCTTCCCGCCCTCCCCACCCAATATTTGCAGCCCCCAGCCAAACCGCCCCCCTGCCGTTAGCCCACACTGCCACCGCGCGGTCGCTCAGACCCCAAAGACTGTCCCTAAATCCTCTGCACCCCTTCAGCTCCTCCGTAACACCTCTCGAGAGTCGTCAATCCCCGCTTCATTTCGCCCTGCAAAGGGCAATGCTACCTTGCCTTTGCTCCCACCTCACCCCGGGGGCAGCTGTGGGGCAGGGAAAGGGTTAAGGAGCCGGTGAGGAGGAGGATGGAGCTGTAGCAGGGATCAGGCCCTTGTCTCTGGCCTTGCGATTAGCCACTCTGTTTTGCTGCAGAGGGTCTGCTTGAATAATTTAGCTGGGAAGCTCATTAACCAGGCTCTGGCCTTCGTCTGCTGGCTGAAGGCTGAAATAGCTATTAGGAGGATCACGCGTGGCGGAGCCTCTCTTCCCTGCCAGCTCCCTCCCTTCCCTCTCCCTCTCATTCTCCCTCTCCTTGCTCCCTGCTCACTGACTCTGCTGCCCTTGGCTCTATTATCATTTGCTTGCTCCCTCTCCAGCCCTGCTCCAGGAGTGCCAGTGTGCATGCAATCCCTGTGCCTCAGTTTCCCCTATGTACACTGCCATAGAGTGCTGCAGCTGGAGCTCATGGCATCCCCCCCAGAAAACTTTTCT
>NW_009596895.1:10118-10541 GCF_000690535.1 Cariama cristata
GACCGTGGGCTCTTCTGTGCAATGCCAAGCCAGGATCCTAGCTGCCCACTCTGGCAGTCTGTGCTCACAGCAAACCAGCTGAGTTGGCCCTCTCCAGAGGGCATGGTCAGGCTGCTGTTTCTCATCAGGGTCCTGCTGTGGTCCTAGACACATCCCCGAGTACATTATCCCAGTGTGGTCTGGGCTGCACCTCAGCAGGACCAAGGAGACCTCCAGGAGACCAACAGCTCTGCGAGGCTGTGTGCCACGTGGGGGATTTGCACAGACGTGGCTGCAGGGATGTCCCATTTTGCATTGATGTCTTGAGGCTTTAACATCCTCCTGGTGCTGCTGGTTCACCAGTGTAGCAAGGGCACTCTTAGCCAACTTGCTGCATCCTTTACTTCTCTGGCATGGCATGCAGAGGGGTGTTAGGTTGGTGCG
>NW_009596895.1:10637-10914 GCF_000690535.1 Cariama cristata
AGGTGTTTCCCCACCTGGGGGTTTTCCCTGAACTCTTGCATCACCGCACCCCAGTTTGCCTCTCATTTTGGTGACAGCCATGGGTAAAGCATCTGCCTCAGCGACAGGGAGGAGACTGGATAGCCATGTGGTGGGGAGCACTGCCGGGACCGTAGTGGGGTGGTGAGCAGCGAAGTCTGCACTGAGGCTGCCAGGTCTGCTGGGTTTGTTTCAAAACCTCTGCTCAGAGAGAAGAGTGTGTCCTGGGACATCCCAGGTGGATGAGGGTTACCGAAGG
>NW_009596895.1:10957-32890 GCF_000690535.1 Cariama cristata
AGGGACCACCATAGGTTCAGACAGCCTTGCTGAGGGAACCCTGGTGCACATCCAGCCCAGGGAGTGTATTTTATGGCAAGGTACTGTGCCAAGGTGCTGCAGTTAGAGCCAAACTCTGCTCTTAGCAATGCAAGTGTCCTGATATTGAGAGGAGATGACTTCAGTGTCAATTCAGATAAGATTTTTACCAACCTACAAGGGCAAAATTTATCAGCTGAAAGGTATCACATCTCATCCTCCCACACACGCTGGCCCTCAGCATTTTGCAGAGTCTTCCTGCAGCTCTGGCTGTGCTTCTGAAGAGAGTACAGAGTGTACCTATTCCAGGAAAGCCGAGTGCAATGTGAACTCTTGGTTGGGTTTAAAATCCTCTTGTGCCTCTAACCTCTAGGACCAGCTGACAAGGCCAAAGGAAGGCTTCTCCTCGCTGCATGCTCTTGTCCTGTCTCCAGTTGCCTTCATGTACCTTGGGAGGCAGAGCCCTGGGATGGGATGCTCTGCAAAGCTGCTGAAGGTGTTAACACTGCCAGTCCTCCTGCAGAGCTGAATTTTCTCTGCTGGTTTCAGGTTGTTCCTTCTCATCTTGCCATAAGTGGCCCTTCTTCCTCCTGTTGAGGACCTCTGGTCTTTTGGACGATCATCCCTCAACAACTTTATCACTCCCCAGGGACGTGGCAGAGAAAGCCATGAGTGCCGTAGCTTAATGTGGTCAAGAGAGCAGCACCTCCTCCCCATCAGCGACATCTCCATCACAGCCTTGAAGACAATTTCCCCTGATACCTGCCAACCTCCTCTGCCACTCCATTTCTCATTAGAGCTGGTGAGCTACCAGGGGAGAAGATGAGCTGCTGTGCACAGCCCAGTCCAAAATGAGGTCTCATAGGGGACCTCAGCAGCAGACATGGGACAAGGGCCCCCACATGTTTTGAGCAGCTGATAAATACAGACCAGGGTCCCCTTGCAAACTGTGTCCCCTCCTGAGTTGGCAGCATTTGAAAGTAGAGGGACATCCCCTTGTTCAGGACTTGGTGATAACCCCACCTCAATGGGTAATTGCTCTTTCTCTGTCCCTAACGGCCCCTCCGAAGGAGCCAGTGCTGATGTGCCGGTCCAACAACTACCCCAAGGGTTTCTACTGCAGCTGGCACCTGCCCACTCCCACCTACATCCCCAACTCTTTCAATATCTCCGTCATGTAAGTGCCCGGGAAGGAAGGGTGCAGTGGGGTGAGTTTTGTCCGTGCAGCCTGGAGGAGGTTGCAACTAGTGCCGTGAAGTCTTGGGGCAGTGTGTCTGACCTGTGCTGTGCATATGGGATTGGTGTCCCAAAAATGGGCCTGGGGAAGGATGCTCCAGGGACATCCAAACTGGATGCTTGACACTGGGACTTTGTCCCAAGAAAGTTCCAGTTTCCCCAGAGGGGACCAGGAAAGTCTCCAGCTCCCAGCTCCCTTTTCCATGCCCCCAAGTCCATCCTCTCTGAACCACTTGTCCACAGCGGAGGTTGTGCCCGCTGTTTTTCGGCGCATTTGGCATAGCCACGCTCCCTTCTGCCATATGCTGGCTGTGGCCGGGAAGCAGCAGTGTCCCTCACCTAGAACTGGCCATGGCATGGCATCGTCCCCCACCCTGTGCCCGGGTTCTGGCACAGCCCTTATACAGGCTGGTGCTGTGCTTTGTCTTCTGGGGCTTGTGTCACCAGCAGAAAGGAGACACCATTCCTCTCACAGCAGGGACAGAGCCAACCCCAGTCCCAGAAGGGTCTCATCCTCTCCTTGGGCCCAGAGTGAGGACATTCACTGCAGTGTCTGTGTAGGCTTAGGATAAAACATCACACACATGAGCCTGCAAAATTCCCCAGTGGGAGGAAAGCAGCCCTTTGGCTGCAGCAGGGGCTGGTGCATGGGGACCACAGGCAGAGCAGGGACACAGCGCTGCTCCTTCTGTCTCTTCCCTTCAGCAGCATGGGTGCATCCCCACTCTAAGTGCCGCTCCATAGATAACAGCTCTTCTTGCCTCTGCTTTCCAGACATGGCACAAAAGAGATGGTCTGCGAGAAGGATGTCTTTCCCAAAAACAGGTGTCACATCAGATACCTCCAGCTCTTCTCGACAGTGAAGTACAAGGTGACTCTGACAGTCACGAATGCTCTGGGCAAAACCTCCACCACTCTCACCTTTGACGAGTTCGCCATAGGTAACTTCCACAGCAGCAACTGACCTCTCCGAGACGGTGTTGGGGTTGGCTTGCTCTGCATGCAGTGTCGCCCACTGGAGCGACAGGCCAGGGAAGGGACCGGCTTTCCAAGTGGAGCCTCTGCCTATCCATGTTTGAGATAAAGCCGGGGTCTGAGCCATGGCTCCTGTGCCTTCCCTGTGCCCCCGTGATTCTCATGGCCCTGCTGTAACTGATGCCAACACCTGAGCATCCTGGGGGAGCCAGGCAGGATGCCCACAGGCAGCCCCCATGCTGGTCCCGTCGGTGGCCTGGTGCCCTGCCTGGTCGCATCCCCAGTGGTCCAGATCTCCTGTGGTTTCTGAGCTCCTCCCTGCTTAGGGGCTGGGGAACGGCTGCCATGTACCAGGGCAGAGGGCTGTGAAAATGGTGTGGTCCAAGTGGCATTGCTTTTCTTGCCCCTATGAAAGTTCCTAAAAGAGAGGTTTGGTGTTTGTGCAGGAAGCAGAGTCGTGGGAATTAGAATTGGAAGAGAAATTAAAATGTCCCATCCTCTTCACTGCATCCGTAGTTACGATAAAGCCCTCCTAAAGTCATCTTCCACCAACCCTTACCTAACATGCTCCTAAAAACCCTATTCCCTGGGCAGTGAATGCTGTGCAATGTGGGACAGGGAGCAGTGGGCCGTGGGTGCCGGAGTGTCCGTGCTGCTGGCTGTGCTGCAGGGATGCTCCTGACCGTGTCCAGACCTGTGGTGCAGATGCTTCTCTGACTGTGAAGGACCGGCGTGGACTGAGCAATTCAGTGCCAAGCACAGCAAAGCAGGGAGCTGGGCACAGCGCCTTTGCCACCAGCCAAAGGCAGATTACAGACGGTGCCATGACAAGATTGTCCATCCTCAAAGAACAGGAAAAGTGGGAGAGAACAGACTTCAGGAACACATCAAAAACCAATTTGCTGGTTACATGTGGCAATTACTGGATCAGAAAAACAAATAAATGAATCCTTGAAGTGGAGCCAGCAGTGAGTCTTTGCCTTCAGTGTGCTTTATGTCCCAGTCCTGAGCGGCTGGAAGTGTCAAAGTGGAAGAGGAGCTCCACTGCTATCCCAGATTTTCCCTTTCTACCCCAAATCCTGGAAGACATCAAAGAAGAAACAAGGTGCCAGCTCTGAACAGAGCAGGGAAATTATTTTGGAGCAGGGACTGTCCTGCCATGTCCCTGCAGCCATGGTCGATATCCAAGTCTTGTATTTGTTGGTGCATAGTGAACATTGATAACAAGGCAAGGAGCTTAGCAGGGAAGTGGTGGAGTTTCAGTCACTTGGGTGCCTTTAAATGGAAATTGTTGTGTTTGTGGAAGATACACTCCTTGAAAATGAAGGTAACCTCCAGCCTGCAGGGCCCAGGGCAGCAATTAAGCTGCATTTTCCAAGTTCCTTGCATTCCCTCCCGCAGGAGTTCACAGCATCATCCTGTAACATCTGTATCCCACCCATGCCCTGCCTGGCTTCCTAAATATCTAGTCCTCCATCCAGCACACAAGGGCAGCTCCCCTGGGAAGCACACACAGCTGCAAGCCCCGGGCATCCCAGCACCAGCACAAGCTGGATCCAGCCAGCCGTTTGAACTCAGCCCAGGTCAGAGGAGTGGTGAGCAGAGGCCAGCATGGCCCTGGGCCAGACGTTAGCATGGGTGCAATATCCCTGCCTCTTGGAAGAGTGCCTGGAGGGGTACAGGGTGCCTGGACACATCCTGGCAGTTACGGTGGGAGATGAGACCCTCCAGCACTACCTGGCAGATGCTCTAACACCCTCCAGGATGGCATTTGGGGAAGGGGTGATGGGCCAGTGCTGATAAGAAAGGCTATGTCCTGCACCCTGAAGCCAGCCCACTCCCATACATAAACACTTCAGTATCTATTGGCCTTAAAAACTCCACATTCAGTACAACTATGAAATTATCCTCCTCAGGATTTGGTATGGCCGCTGTGTGTAAGAAGCATAGACACGGTGGTGATTGACTGTTCAAGCAGGCAGTCAGCAAGCTTAGCAGAGTCATTACAGGATGAACTCAGCTGCCACCGATCAACAGCCAGCTGCCCTGAACGGACCTTCTCTTTGTGCTGTCCTGGTGTTTTCAATTAAAACAAGTGCACTGCGTTAGTGCATTTTGCTATGCAATTTTGCCCCAGGTTGCCTGCTCTCCTTGGGGAAGTTTCTGCATTTCAGTGTCTTTTCTGGCTGTCATGTCTGCAGCTGCAAACCTGGGGCTGTGTCCCAGCATGGTGGGTACTGGCAGTGTGAATCTAGCACCCAGTAGGTTCCCTGGGCATCTCTACCAGCGTCAGCTGTGCTGAGATCTCATCTTTGAAGTTGCACTGGCTTTTGCTGTGCTAGATGGAAGGGTGGAAAACCTATGACTCAGGGCGAATCATTACATCGGGTCATTGGGAAAATCCTGCATGGGAACATTGCAACATGTGTATGCATCCTGCTAAAATGGAGAGACAGTGTCAACCAGCGACTGCTTGATGCTTCTGCTAAAATCCCAGAGCTGGGGATGTCAGAGCCTGCCTTGTGTTTTCCCCTTAGCCTAGAGAAAACCATCACACCTTCTGCATGGAGTTTAAACCCCAGGCGTGAAGCCCTGATCTCATGCCCTGCTGGGGTCGGAGTAGCCTGGAGCCAACACAAGGGCACTGCTGGGCTGGCGGCTCTTCACCCCGGCACCATCTGAACCAGGAGCAGACCCACTGCTGGCCTGGATCACCCACCCAGCCTGGGCAAACACAAAAAGCCCCCTGAGAAGGAATGACCTCCTTTGGTTTTGCTTCCTCTGTCCTTCCTCCCTCCATGGAGCCCCCAGCGGAAAATCCCATACCCAGCCGCTCAGAAGATGGACTCTAATTGAGTGGAAAATGACTGGTACTTTCTTTTGCTATCCCGAGCCCATGCCTCACTGACAGTCATGCCGTGCTGGTTATTAGCAGCCAGCTGCGAGGGGTCACTCTGCATTGTCATTTTCAATGATTGGAAAAGCTTTTCCAGCCCTCTGGCCCCCATCTCTCATTGATAGGGGATCTGGGCTGCCTTCCTCCTCTCATCTTGCTCCTGGAAATTAATTTCATAATTACATCTTCTGCAAAGGTATTGATACTAATAAAGGTGAGCATGGGAAGGGCAAGGTTCTGCAAAGCCCTGCAAATATCAGGACTCCAGCCCAAGGCAGGAGAAGGTGGGAAAGGGGCTGGCGGAGCTGGAGAAGGTGCCAGGGAGGAGTGAAATGATATGTCAGGAGCTGCCACCTCCCTTATGATGGCTGGGACAGCACAGGGACATTTGTGGCCTTCCAGAACACAACCCCACCTTCCTCACTTGTGTTTCAGCCCAAGAACCAGGTAGCTGGCACATGCATCCCCGAGGAAAGCAGGGACATCACCGCCACACAGCAACACCAGTATCACACCTCAGTGCCTTTCTGCTCGTGTGAGCCTGGAGCAAATCAGGAGAAGAAGATGCACAGCATTAGAAAGAGGAAGGCAGCCTTGGATGAGGTCTTTCAGGCATGAGTGCATTCCCGAAATCTGCTACGCATCCCTTGTGTGACCCTGGGAAGGTCATTTGATCCTCCCAGCTCCAGCTCTGGGGTGATTAAAACACAGAGCATCTCGGAGGGGCTGCATGAGGACAAACGCGCCCTGTCTGTATGAAATTTGGAGTCTCTGAACACGGGTATACAGTGCCTAGGCAGAAGGTCAGTTCAATTCATACTACTTAGGGAGTCAGAATTAAATTACCTAGACTGACATTTGGCTAAGACATGGAGTTTAATATCCCTCTGCTCGTGGAAAATGCCAGGGGATATTTAACGGCTGCAAGGGATCCATTTTAGCTCTCATTGGGAGAGACGGGATGGGCGGCAGGCCTCTCCATGCTGCAGGGTCTCAGCTGCCTTTCTGAGCTGCCGGCTTCATTTCAAGACATGTCTAACAACATCCAGGGGCAATGGGTAGCTAAAGACTTGCAGTTAAGCATGAGTGTGCAGAGCCTTTAGGAAAAGCTGCACTCCACGGCTCTTCTTGCACACCGAGCCCTTGCTTGGACACGACAACCGAAAACTGAGTGGGAAGAGCTGTGAGTCCCCTCCCAGCCAAGTCCCCTTCCCAGGAACGTCTGATGCTTCTTGAGCTCTGCAGGATAATATTACATCTGGTTTTGTAGCCGCTTAACCAGTACTCAGCCTAATGCCCATCGTCCATTATTATTATTACTATTATTGCTTTTATTATGTTACTGCCTGCAGGCCCTCGCTGAGGACAGGGCTCTATTGAGCTGTGAGTCCCCTCCCAGCCAAGTCCCCTTCCCAGGAACGTCTGATGCTTCTTGAGCTCTGCAGGATAATATTACATCTGGTTTTGTAGCCGCTTAACCAGTACTCAGCCTAATGCCCATCGTCCATTATTATTATTACTATTATTGCTTTTATTATGTTACTGCCTGCAGGCCCTCGCTGAGGACAGGGCTCTATTATGCTGCCTGATGTACAGGCAGACAGCCCATGCCTCACCATGTGTGGGCTAAATGGAGACAGACAAAGACTGGGGAAGGAGAAGCGCTCGTCCCTGTATGCGGATCAGGGACCTGGGAGGCTGTGGAGGATAAAGGACTCCTTCAAGGTCACATGGAAATTGGGGAGCTGGACACAGCCCGTCTCCCCTCGTTCCTCACCTGGCTCCTGGAGGAGCGGCCCTGATGTGTCCCATGATGAGCACAGCGTAATGAGGTCTGTCCTCAGAGATGTAAGTCTGTCCTTGCTGGACCAGCTGCCGGAGGTTTGGTCCCCCCTCCTGGCTCTTGCATCCCTGCTGCCTTGGAGGGACATGGCAGGAACAGCTTTGGCTTAGTGCTTTTGAAGGGGCTGGCACTGCTGCACTTTCTAGCCTGGGTAGGAGTCCCATGGATGGGGGGACATGGGGAGGTAGCAGGGACTGCTGGTTTTCCCATTAACCCGCAGTGCCATTTGAAGACTTGCCGCAGCCGGGAGTGCAGCCCCCTTCCATGGCTGGG
Organism: Cariama cristata; assembly: GCF_000690535.1. Classification (NCBI taxonomy): domain Eukaryota; kingdom Metazoa; phylum Chordata; class Aves; order Cariamiformes; family Cariamidae; genus Cariama; species Cariama cristata. The sequence continues at coordinate 18,199 of NW_009596895.1, forward strand.
CTCTGCCATGCTTGCTTGGAGCCAGGGCAGCCCTGCCCTGCACAGCAAGGACAGTGTCCAATCCACAGGAGTGGGGCTGGGAGTCACAACCCTGCAAAATGGGCAGGTGACCCACCTCAATATTAGGGCACCTTTTTTTTTTCCTTTCTTCCAACCCACCACAGTGGCATCTCTCACTGCTGCCCAAGCACATGTGCCCTGCCCGGCACAACTGCATTTAAGCATCCCTCTGCCATGGCTCCAGGCTGGCACGCTGAAAAACAGGACCAGGCTCCCTCTATTACCCCCAGGAGTATCCCACCGCGTCCATCCCCAGCCGAGCACTTTCCTTCCCACTTCCTCACTGCAGAGCCGCAGTTCGCAGTCATCTGCAGTCATTCAGCTGGACAGACTTTTGTTTTGCAAACCAAGACCACCGAGCCAGCACTGGATTTATACTTTTCCGTATGCGTTTGGACTCCAAGTCCCTGTCGATGGAAGCTGATGTCCAGCCCAAGCCTGGGGATTCGAAGCAAGCAGAAGAATTGCACAGCCATCTGGAGTAGCTCAGCATGGCGCAGCCCCAGCAAGCTGTCCCTTCTGCCGAGGATAAAGCTGTAAATGGAAAATTGTTTCCTGTGCTGCTGCAGAGGGGGGTCAGTGGAAGCCAGGAGGTGGCACTAGGCACCTGTGGTCAGGCCCATGGATGCTTGCTCACCAGCGGTTCCCCAAGCCTCCGGGAGCATCCTCCAAGTGCTGGGTGCAGTGGGGATCGAGGAAGCTGTCCAGCCCTCCTTGCACCCACTGTGGCAGAGGGAAGGCATTGGGAGAGGCTGTTGGGGTGGTGGTGAAGATGATGATGAAGGAGGACTGCAGCAGGGTGTGTGCCAGGGTGCTGAGCAGGAGGACTAGGGAAGAGGGAGGTGGCAGTGGGCTACATCTCGGGAAACAGGGCAAATTCTGGGTCCCACCAAGGTGGCTGGGCTGTGGCTTCATTTCAGCAGCCTCCCTCTACCTCACCAGCAGCCGAGAAACAAGATTTGAAAGCATCACAGGCTGGTTTGTCTTAAGAGGAGCAAGCGATGGTGGTGCAGAGAGGGTGTCTTCCTGGGCACAGTTGCTGCGATGCCACCATCATCCTGGAGCAGAAACGGCAGCAAATGGCACATGAATGACTCCACTTGCAGCAGACTGGCCCCACATCAGTGCCTGGTCCCATACAGCTTCAAGCAGGGGGAGAGATGCTCTTCATGCATAGGGCAGGGCTGCAGGCAGCAGCAGGCAGGCTAGCAAGGGAGCAGCTCACTTACCACCTCCTTCCTTTCCCAGGGGAGGCAAAGGCTATGTGTGGACATCACCTCCCACCCACAGCAGGTGAACCCCTGGGGTCAGCATAGAGGAGAAGACCTCTGAGTGCAGGGCAGGAGCTCTGCTAGGCAGAGAGGGGCTCCTCATGGCCCCAGCATCCTTCCTCCATCCTTAGGAGTGGAGTTTGATGCTGGCACCTTCACAAACTGCTGCTTGAGGTGGTCAGAGCCAGGGGACCATTACTGAATCCAGAGATTTTCAGGCGAGGAGGGATCCATTGGCCTACATGTAGACGTTGGAGGGGGTTAAGAGCCTTCCTGGGACAGGAGGACTCATGCATTGCTATTCTTAGAGTGCAGAGGAGCCCTCTTCCACTCCAGGCACAGCTGTGCACCCAGCTCCTCATGCCCAGCTTCTTCCGGGCCATGAGAAAAGAAGTATGGGTGTACCCAAATCTTGGTCTTTTTTGTATCTTTGCTGTTGCAAATTGGGAGTTTGAGCTGTCAGGAGTTGAGCAAACCCTTGGCAAGGCGCAAGGCTCACTCTGCAGTGGGCAATGCTATTCATCAGAGCCTGCCTGTGATTTGCTCCCAGCACTCTAAAAGTAGCTGCAACTTCAAAGCATGTTGCAGAGCTCACAGCCAATTAATATTTGCTTGAAATACTTGTCAGGTAGCACGAAAATATCCTTATATCCCAAAAGCAGAGCAGGGCTGCAAGAGTGATACCTGGGGTGGAAAGTGACCATGACAATCCTTCGCCCTTGGCAAATACAGTGTGCCCACACTTTGAATCCCCAAAATCCTAGCTCGAAACCCAAGGGCCAAACTCTGCCATGTTACTACAAGGTAAACGGGTTTGATTGTGGAAATCGGAGGAAGTGCAAGGAAAACATAGGATTTGGGCTTAGTGGGTTCCGTGCCCTGACCCAAGTAGCCCTGGGGAGGAGGGATGATCTCTGCCCTGGCCAGGTTGTTTCCGTGTGTCTCCAGCACTGGCACTTCCTTGACGGTGCTGATTTTGAGCCAGGACAGTCATACTACTGACCTGGACAAGAAAAGGTGATTTGCATCCAGTTAGTTTGTGAAAAGGATATTCTGCATGTTGGCTGCTCCCCTTGGAAAGCACATGGCACAATGCCTAGCCAGCTGTACCGAGGGGTGTAAGGGAGGATGCCACGTGCAAAGCCACTCTTCTTCTCTTCCAGTAAAGCCGGACCCTCCGGAGAGTGTGGTGGCCAAACCCGTGCCCAACAACCCTCGGAGGCTGGAGGTGTCATGGCAGAACCCCTCATCCTGGCCTGACCCCGAATCTTTCCCCCTCAAGTTCTTCCTGCGGTATCGGCCCCTCATCCTGGATCAGTGGCAACACGTAAGTGAGGCTGAGCTGGCCGGGACAGGTGGGAGCGGGGGGAGCTGGTTGCTGGGAACAAGTTGCACCGAGTCAGGGACCAAAAAAAAGGTCTATTTACTGCCCAGGCAGCCCAGACCCTTTTCCTCTCCTTCTCTGTCTCTCCTCCCTTCTCTCTTCCTCTCCATCTTTCTTTTAACTCACATTCTGCCTACAAATGGCTCTGCAGGCTCTCCCTGCTCCGCATTTTCATCCACAGCCCCTATCTACTTTCCATACATATGTTCTATATAAAACCTGCCAACGAGATGTAAAAGGCATTTAAAGTATAAATGTCACCACATTTAAATGCGCCTCTGCCACATTTAGATTTTGAACTGAAGATAAAATACTGCTCACCGTAACTCAGAGTACAGCCATGGAGCGATTGCCATGATGTTATCGTATTTCTTACTTTTATTTCTTGTTTCTTTAAAAAAAATAGTCAGTGAAATCCTTGGCAGCCTGGAGGACAGATTTCATTTGTTAGCTCAGGAAGATAACGAACAGGCTTTTTTTTTTCCTCTGTGTGCTGCTTGCTTGCTTGCTTAGCTTGTGAAGGAAAGCAATCTGCCGCACCAGGAGAGGTGCTGCTATGCTGGTGTGGCTCGTCCAGCATCCTCTCTGTGCTGAGCTGAGCCAGTCAAAAGCCAATTAGGTGCTTTGTTTGATACAGCATTTTGCCTTAAAAAAAAAAAAAAAAAAAAAAAAGGAAAAACAAAAAAAATAATCTACCATGGTTACACTGCATCTCAGGGCTCACTCTGCTGTGTTTCCTTAGAGCTCTACTGCAAAGATCATCTTGCTGCCAGGAAGCCGCACCCAGTCCCTGGGGAACTCACCTGCATCGTGGAGCCAAGCAGGGTTTTCTGCTAGCCAGCTCTTCCTGGGGAGAGAAATGGCTGAGAGAGGGGATGGGAGCCTTTGCTCGTGTGTCTGCAAGATGGTGGTGTCTTGGAAACTTCTTCTTTTTGCATTGGATGAGTTTTTTGATAAGGCAGCACTGCAGGTCATGTTTCATGTTGAAGCATTTGCTGATGGCTTTGAAAAATCAGAGAAGGATTGGGAAGGGGTTTTCCTGCTTGTCTCTTTGCCCTTCTCTTCCCTCCTGGGAGTGGGAGAGCATCTGAGGAGCATCCCAAAGGGTAAGAAAGCAGAGGTGGAGTTTGGATACTAGTTTGTTGTTGATACTTTTTTTCACTTGGGAGAAATGCTCAAATTGTAGAAGCTGTGAAAAAAGGGGAAGAAGTAATGGAAAATACCAAACACAACATCAGTTTTTTCAAGGTGTGAAACTGTTGTCGAAAAGGTTGATGTTTTTAGCCTGCCACAGCCTGATCCAGCCAAGTACCCTGCAAATGCAGGGTTTTGCACCCAAAAATGGTGGGAGAGCCAGTGAGCTGCTTCGTGCCTCAGCACCCTCAGAGTGGCCGGTCCCTCCATCACTGGATATTAGGTATCATATTTGTGGGGAGTAAAAACTTGATTTCCCCTATTTAAAGATACCTTGAGCTGTGGAGAAAGCTCAAGCTGCCAGCCCTCATGGTGGGTGCACAGAAGGCTGGGAAGGGCTCATCTCCCAGCAGCCTGGGAGGGCACAGCAGTCCTGGGTACCACTTTTAATCAATATCCCCTTGCAAGAGACATGTCCCCTGTCACTGGCTGATGGAGAAGTGTGTTTGGGGAATAATTTGCTCAGTGAGCAAGTGCAAGCATTCAGCGAGTGAGGGCCCAGCTTTGTTTTCTGACTCTCTGCCCCGCCAACTGGGTAATGAAAAATCTGATTTGTGGATGATTTGAGGAAAACTGCCACTATTCATCAGATGAATTATTTGCGAAGCCTAATTCAATCAGCTCACAAACACCAGGGGATGGCAGTGCTGCAGCAGCCGGAGCCGCTCTGACCCCAGACCCCCTTGGCACGCTCAGCCTGCTTAGCCGAGCCAAACACCCTGCAAATATAGGGGATTGCACCCAAAAATGAGCCCCACTGACACCAGCATGCTGGGAGCATGGCCAAGACACTCTGAGCTCTGCTTTGCTTGACCTACTGCTTGTTGGCATCTTGGGGGGTGTCCCCATTTCCCCAAATCCACCCAGGAAAGGGAGGGACATGGTTTGGTAGGGCCAAGCCTAGCTCAAGTCATCCAGCTTGTCCTGTGGTGATGGTGTTGGGTCTCTCCTCAAAGGGACAAGTGCCCTGAGAAAGGATGGAGCGGTCATGCATGTCATGCTTGCATAGCAGTGTCTTAATTCTTGCCAAAGTGAAGGTCTCCTGCCACAACCTGCCCCCCATCTTGGCTTTTGCTGTCCCTACTGGCTGCCAGCATGGAAAAGCCATTGCATACAACTTGCTTGCTGACAATGGGGCAGCTTGGGAGCCCAGCAGTGAGGGGAGAAGTCTCTGCCAGCAGCCAGGAGGAGCTGGGTAACCTCATGATCTGGCCCATCCCTGTGTGCCCAAGGTCCCCAAGCTGAGCCCTGTCCCTGCCTCCTCATGGCAGCCCACCCATGCATTGGCTGTGGGTTTTAAGCATCTCCTGCCACTCCCTTGGTAGTCCCATGGGAAGCCCAGCATCGTTGCAGGAGCAAACCCACAAGGGAGCACCGGAGATTGCCTAGAGCCAGGAATATCCATGCAGGCTCCGCTTGCATGTGGCGTTTCTTGGCAGAAGAAGCAGCTCCCCTTTCTCCCCTCTGCCTCCCGTTATCTTTGCAGGGTCTGATTTATGCACAGCACCTCGGCAGGCAGAACAGAATGAGCACTAATAGGATCAGATGGATGTCGAGCTGTCGAATACCATAGGGCCTGATTCAATCAGCATCTGCTTTCTCCCAGGCTCTTCCTTTCAGGATTTTAATAATGCCAGGGCTTGGCACCAGGCAATAAAGGCATCCGTGGCAGGAGTGGTGGATCATATCAAGACTGCCACTGGTGAGTTAGCCATAAATGCAGTTTTTCCCCCAGAGAGCTGGGCAATGCTTGGCTCAAGCATGCCCCCCCCACATTAAGCAATATCTAGGGCTGACCCACAGCCGGGGGACACCCTCATCCCCTTCCCAGGTGGGTTTGAGCCCCAGCCTGCCATTTGCCCTCCCTTTTCCCTGGTCAGCAGTGCCTTTTCACTCAGGCCACTTAGCAGCTCTTGTGTTGCAGTTTGCTCTGGGAATTATGATGATGTGTTCTGGGAATTATTATTGTGGAGAGATGATGATGATGAGTTTCCACATGAGCATGCCGGATGCTCCTTGCACTATCGTGCCATGTTGCAGTGGCTCCCTTGAACCTGGGCACAGGCATTTCTTGGCTGTTCGAGATGCAGACGTGTCACATCGTGTCACATCGGGTGGCCGCTGACTCCCCTCCGCCTCACCAGCGCAGAGCTGACTCTGAATCTCAAGCAACTTTAAAGTCACGCTCCTCCCTTTCTGGAAGAGGGGCTGGTGGTTTCTCTGCTGCCAGAAGAGAGGGGGGATATTTGTAGCCTAAACAGGTTTTTTTATTCTCTCCTTTTGGCAGAATCTCCCCTTCTGTCTCCTAAATATAAAACATTAAATGTTCAGGGTATCCTTTATTTTTCTCCTGCTTTTAAGTTTGTAATTCAAGCCAGATTAGCATGGTTTCCTCTTCTGTTTTATAGCCCCATCCTGGCCCCAAGCGAGCTCTCCTAATGCTCTCAGATGTTCCTCTAATGGCTTACCTAGGCTGGAACTGGATACCCTTTCCTAATGGATTGCTAATAGCCTGTTTCTGGTTTTACAGGCTCCTTCAGTTAACTCGCAACAGCAGCGATCGCCACGCTCACACATGCGATCTCCCCGCAAGCACGTCCGCACGCTCACCCCTGGATGCAGGCGGGTGGCCAGGCACCATCCCGAGCATCTTTGGGGAGCCCAGGGCAAGTCTTGCACCCAATTTGCTCCCACCCCATAGTGTTTGCTCGAGCAGGATCTCCCCTTTTGCCAGTTTTTGAGGGGAGATCTCATGCACTGAGCACTGACCAACTCAGCACACATCCCAGGAACATGGCAGGGCTCAGAAGGTATTTCTTAAGCAACATCAGAGCTGGCAGCCAGGCTAAGGGAGGATTTCCTCCAGTGCGTTGCCAGCAATTTGCAGATGCCGTCACAAAGTCTAATTGAACCCATTGGCCGCGCTGACAACATGAAATGTTAACGAACCGTGAGGCGGGCTGCGCCTCAGATCTCGAGATTTGCAGTAAAAGGTCATGAGATATTTAAAGCTAATAACGTGGTTCGGTTCTCTCCTTCCTCTTCTGTTTTGGAAGCATTAGAGCCACGTCCATAAGCACTAGCAAAAGCTGGAAACGTTCTTCTTCAGAAAAGCAAGCAGAAGTACTCCCACCATCCCTGGATTTTAGGAGCTGTGGCCACAAAGCCCCCAGTGCAGGCATCTGTGCTGGCTCTGCTGCTGGGTGGCTCCGATCTGGGCAAATGATGGGGACATGGGGACAGGAATGGGCAATTTGTAGGTATTGCCAAATATTTAGTGGTTGAGTTCATTAGTGTAAGGAGGACATGGTCCTCTGGGCCAGACACCGTCACTCATGTGTCAGGGGTGGCTGCCAGGGTGGGCTCAGGTTCATCTCCCAAGGCAAAGCCACATTTTTTTGTCAAATAGTTGGATCTCACAGGCTGTCTCTGGAAGTTCCTGCATTGGGGCAGCATGAAATAACCTGAAAGCATGTGCTAATCCATAACCTGCCTGGGACGGGCAAGGGGGAGGGATGGAGCTGGGGAAGGCAATTAGTGCCACTGCTTGCCGCAGTTGTGTCCCCGCCGGCACGGCAGCAATGTCACTTTGCGATGGGCGTGCTTGTTCGCGCCCATTTGCATCCCCCCATGCCTCTGCTGCTTTGCCTGTGCTCCCCCTCTTTGCAAGGCAACCTTGGCAGGGAGGTCACCCTGAGCGAGCTGGGTTACAGCTTCACGCCTCTTAGCTTTTATTGCGGCATTTCTCCCCCTTCCCCTCCCGGCTGCAAAGTCAGTGATTAAAAAAGAAGGGAAAAAAAAAAAAGAATTAATAGGTGGGAGCAAAATGTTGAGACTGTGATAGTATCGCTCGCAGCTTGGTGTGGGACAGGCAGGGCTGGAGCAGAGGGTGCCTCAGAGGAGAATGGAGGTGGGAAACACTCAGAAATCACCTTTTCCATCCCCTCCAGCTCCAGGGATGGAGCTGGGCTTGGGATCCTTGGCTGGCAGTACCTGGGTGCTCTCAGCCCCCTTGGGAACTCCTGCTGACCTAAAAGTACTGAGCACCCAGCAGGATCAGGCCTCCAAAGGCAGCCATAAAGGTGCCACTGAGCAGCAGAGCACTCATGCACACACCTGTGTGCCTGTGCTCACCTGCATGCTTGCACAGCTACACGCAGGTAGGATGGTGCTGGCAAGCTTACCTTTCCCTGCCCACAAGCAGACTATGCCAGGCAGGTGTCCATGCCCCACGATGCCCATGCACAAGCTGCACCCATCTGCTTTCACCCCCAGCCCGCTGCACCAGCGTGGTAAATGCATCTGCAGGCAGCAGGTGCCAGCACTGGGCAGGGTTAGAACTGGTGCTGAGCGCCCTGAGCATCCCTGATCCCATCCTCTCTGCAGCCACAGGAGAAAGCGAGCTCTGCCAGTTGTCACTTGGTGAGAGGGGACAGCACATCCGGAGAAAGAGTCCCATTATTAACGAGCTTACAGCTCCGCTTTCAAAGATGCTTTTTATTTTAAGCCAGAAGGGAGCCGTTCAGCCGCATCTGGTGTGACACAACCCAGGCTGCAGAGAAGCCCTGCGATAACTCGTGCTCCCAGACCGGCAGCAGGGCTGAGCTCTGTGCAGCAGCAGCACAGCAGCCTTCTCGGGGTGTGGGGGGGTGACAGCAGGGACCACAGCTCAGACGCTGCTGGGCTCCTCCGTTACCTGGCTGGCAGAGAATAAGAAGGGGTCATGCACTTTTCCAAACCTCTTAGTTATTCCAGAGTCTAGGCAGAAAGTTTTGTCTAGGGTTAGCCCAACTGATTCCTGCGGCACTGCAGAAGGAGGAGGTATTTGGGGGCTCATTTATTAGTAATGAATGTCAGACTTATTTGCTCTCCAGATGTGGCTTTGAAAGGGAAAAAGCAAAACATTTCTTTTCCGCTTGGCAACATCTTTTTGCGGGCTGCGGTGGCTGTTTGCAGCGACCCTCTCGCACTTCCCAGCTGCAGGGCGGCTTGCTTTTGGGTTACTCCTGCTTTTGGTTTAGCATGTTCCCCAGGGCAGGTGGGAGCCTGCCGGCATCCTCCTGCAATTGTAGGGACTGAAGACACCTGAAACAGCAGCCACTTGTGTAGCATGAGTCCCTGCAAAACTCATTGGAGCCAGGTGGCAGGTTCTGGCCACTTGTGGGAGGGAAAAGAGGCTGTGAATTGAGCCCACTGGGGTGCCCTGTGCCCTTCCCAGTTCCCATTTCCCCCATTACCCAGGATAACCCGGGCAGCATCCAGAGGTGGAGGAAACTGCAAGGATGCAAGATGCATGGCAGAACCAGGCTGTGCTCTTATGAGGGGTTTCCTTTCGTGTTCCTCTGCTCACTGTGGGTGGCACAGGCTGCATGAGCTGATCAGCTTCACCCTACAATAGGCAGGGTGCTGCTTTTATTTTGGGGAAGGCAGGCTCATCCAGGCTCGATACAATACCTGGGACAGGCATGCAGTTTCTGTCCTGGCACGCACAGAGGTGGTGCATCCCTGCCATGGGACTGAGGGGTGCCATCCCCCCATCCCCGCATTGCCAGCTTCCTGGCAGCAGAGCACCCTGTTCCCACACCAGGAGCTGCGCTGGGGAGCCAGAGGTGTCAAGGAATGGAAAGCAGAGCCGCTGCCACCAAGGGGGAACCGGCAAACACATTTTCATGTGGGATGCAGAGAAGGAGGCATCTGATCCCCCCCCTTCTTCCCCTCCGCCTCCTTTCAACATGCACCAGCCCCCAGCCCAGCTGCCGGGGCAGGGAGGGTTGGGATTTTCTTCCACATCATCCCTTTCCAAAGGCCATCTGGGCTTCAGATCTGCCTGTGCACCACCCTGTTCACAAGTAATTGCTACCTGATCACACTGGACCAGGAGCAGAGCTCAGGTGGGAACAGAGCACCATGACCTTTTTTACTGCCGGGGCACCCAGAGCAGGGAATGTCTTCCTTAACTCCTGCTGTGCCGAGCACCGCAAGGCAGTGCCATCAGTCTGCAGACAGGACCTGGGATGGAGGCAAATGTGAATGTCCCCTGTTGGGGTGCATGGTGTGAACGGCTTGTATGGATGTCCCCAGGCCTCCAGCACATGTGCAGTGAGGACCAGCATGGACGGGGGAAAGCCGAGCACTGGGAAATCCTCCCTTCCACCTTCCCTGGGTGTCTGTCCCCATGCCCATCAATGTGGCACTAGCCCTTGGGCTGATTCTGGTGCTCGGGGCTGTGGCTGGGCACTGGCCATCCCTCAGCAGCCCCATTATCTTTCCAAGCAGGCTGATGTGGGTATATGGCCAAAGCAGGGAATGGGATCCCAGCCCACGCTGTCCTCAGCAAGCTGTCAGCTGAATTACTGGGTTCAACGGCTTGCTTCATTTCTCTCTCCTTTTTTTTTCTTTTTCTTTTCTTTTTTTTTTTCTTTTTTGCGATGCTAATAGCTCTGCATTGCACTGGCTACTGATCCCTCATTAATCTGGGCAGCGCTTCACAGCCAGCCGGAGTGACTTTTGGCAGGTGCACAAAGGCAAGCAGCAACACGCAGACCCCCCTGGCCAAAAAAATTACCATGCACAGCCTTCCTCCAACTTTTGTCTCTGTGTGGCGGGGATGCGGATTAAGGAATTTCTCCCTCTGCCTTTGATGCTGTGTGTCCATCTGTCCCCCCACGACCTCCCAGTGTCCCATCCTCTCCGGCTCTCCCTGTCTGTGTCTAGTTGGACCTGGTCCCCGTGTGCTTTCCCATCTGTTGCTGCACTTCTGTGCTGAGCCACGGGCACCCACACAGGGACTTTCTCACCCACTTTGGCAAATGCTGGATGTGTCCCCCAGCTGCCCAGCTCAGAAGTGCTACATGCAGAGGTCATATGTGTGGGAAGAGATGGATGCTGTCATCTATGCCTTCTCTTTTTGTCTGCTATCTAAAGAGGAGCTTAGGGCAGCATCCTCCCAGGTCCTGCAAGGAACGTCCTCCAGGTGCTCCAGCCTGGATCCTGGGGGAACATTCCCCCCCAGGCAAGGCACAGCCTTGACCCCATTGTGCCTGCGATGCCCCATCTGCAAACACTCAGCTGCAGGCTGGCTGCGGCTGGGGAGACACAGGAATGGCTCCCAAGGGGAAGCGCTCAGCTGGGAGGGCTCTTTGGGATGGAGAAAACACTCTGGATGGAGCAGCAGCCTGGCCGGGCCAGGGGGACCTTGGCAAGGCTGACCTGCCTGCAGTCTGCCTGCTGTGGGGCTCAGGGAACAGCTGGGGGGCTTGGAGGATGCTGAAAGACCTAGAGAGAGCCACATACCAGCCGAGAACCCCAGCATCTTTCCAAACCCTGTGCTCGTTCCCTGCTTCCAAGGCACCCTCGGCCCAGCACAGGCCAAGCCGGGAGAAACAAGCTTGCACCTTGGCAAGGCTGACCTGCCTGCAGTCTGCCTGCTGTGGGGCTCAGGGAACAGCTGGGGGGCTTGGAGGATGCTGAAAGACCTAGAGAGAGCCACATACCAGCCGAGAACCCCAGCATCTTTCCAAACCCTGTGCTCGTTCCCTGCTTCCAAGGCACCCTCGGCCCAGCACAGGCCAAGCCGGGAGAAACAAGCTTGCAGGGGGCTGGCAGCTCACCCAGCAAGGTTTCATTTAATTGTCATTTGGAATTAATTGAGCTTGATCACCTTGGCATTGCCATCGAAATTCGTGGATGCCACTGAACAGCTCTGGACTGATCCCACCCAGGTGGGTCCCTGCTGTGTGGCATGCACGGTACTGCACATGCATCCCATCCCACTGTGCCCACGAACACCACACCTGTGAGCAGTGACCAGAGCCAGTGACGGAGGCATTAATCCCAGGGTCTGGGTGACAGGGGCAGCCTCATGGTGCCACAAGGCTGCGGGGAGCTGCCCAACCAAGCACAGTGCTTTGCACAGGCCAGGTGATTGACAGCCTGGTGGGTTGTCAATGTCCTCCTGTCCTGCCTACCTGTCCATGGGTGCCTGGGCCATGAAGGTGTGTCCCTATGAGAAGAGGGTGCAGAAGTTGTCTCCTCAGCTCTGCTGGGTGTAGTCATGGGTGCTAAGAGCCTGTCACCTTTGAGGACCCTGATCCAGCTCAGGCTTTGGTCTTGGGTTGAGCAGCACTGGAGCGTGGTGGGGTTGGTGGGATGGGTCTCAGCCAAGACCCCTTGCGGGTTGGAGGATGTACAGCCATGTTCTGCAGGAGGGACCAGCATCCTCCTCATCTTCTTTTTCCCCATCCTCCCATCTGCCCAGTCATCACAGGATTTCAGTTTTCACCTATCCCATAAATGAGATGGTCAAAAACTCTTTACCTGCAGGATGGGCTGTGCACAGCCCTGGGATGGGAGCAGCCTCCTCCCTGGTATAGACTGTGCTGGGGACTTGCCGGCTGCTAAACAGGACTGCTCTAAGACTGACCTCATTATCTGGACAAGAGGCAGAACCTGTGAACCCAGGGCTGGCTCTCAGTCTCTTCGGCATGCTGGAATCTCAGGGAGACCCTGCACAGAGCCCCACTGGGGTCACTGGACTCATCTGCCCCCCATGCCAGGCTCTCTCCAGACAGGCTGTGTCCTCAGCCCCCCTTGGCAAGTACACCGAGTAACTGCACCCGTGCCAATGGGTCAGACCCGATGGAAAGACCCATGGCGTGGTGGGAAGGTGTCCCCTGGATGGTAGGGATGGACTTGGGTACCCGTTGTCCCAGTGCTTTGGCTAATGGTAGTTTAGGGCCTAGGCATGTCTCAGCTTGGCACAAGCCCTGCAGTGAAACCACCAGCATCCCCTGTTTGCATCCCACCAGCACCATGGGTATAAGCCCTGAGTAGGTGATGTGAGGAGAGGCAAGACTTGACCTCCCCCCATCCAGCGCCAAAATCTGCAGCGGTGAGACGATCGCACACCTTTCTCCTCACTGCTTCCCTACCAAGGTTTGGTAGGAGCTTCATGCCTCACGAGTGGCAGGAGGCCCTTTGCTCCCCAAAGGCTCAGGGTGTGGACTGGCCAGGCCTGCATCCAGATATGCTCCAGATGTGGGGCTCCTGCAGGCTCAGGCCGGGTGGCGTGAGCAGCTGGGAGCACAGAGCCCAAGGGCCCTGCTGTGCCAGGCAGCAGGCTGGATGCAGCCCTGGGAGATGGAATAGGGAAGGAAAGGCTCTCACCTGGAGCAACAAAGCAAAAGTGCCTCCTTGCCTGGGAGGGATCCCCCAGAGCTGTAAAAGCCAGGGGAGGCTGCAGTTTACATGCCAAAGGGGTTAAATCTGTGATGGGGTGTTGCATGTGCTGTACTGGGGGGACTGGAAAAGGGCTGGGTCTTTCTCAGGGTAGGTTCCTGTTTTTCAAGTACACCTGCAAGCAATGGGGTGTTGAGATTAACCACGCCAGCCACTGGCCAAGCCATCACACACATCCCTGGTGCGCACACCATCCCTGTGTGTGCAAAGCTGCAGTGCCAGGGAAGCCTTGTCCCGCAGGTGCATTGGCCCAGGTACTCCTGGGCACCCTGACAGTGCAGCTTTTCTCTCTTTGCACTTTGGGATGTGATCAAAGACTAGGCTCTATCTTGCTCCTGTCGTTGAACTGAGTACTTAATAAAACTCAGCTGTTGGTGCTCCCTGGGGCGGTGGGATCCTGTGCCTGACCTTCTCCTGGGTGGCTGGGGAGATGTGGAGGACCCCACGCAGATTGTGCCATGAAGTTCCCCCACCCGTGAAGCGCTGCTTGTTCTGCTCAAGCATGAGCCTCTGGTTGGGCACTGGTCCTCGCAGATGGGCTGCATCAGACCTGCACCACCCCTCATCCCCTCAGCATCTTTATTATCAACGTGTCTGGAGAGAAGGCAGTTTGTGTTAGCCAGGGCATGGGGAAGGACAAGGGGTGTCCCGTGTCCCTCCCATGCCATGCACAGGCAGTGCAGGGTGGGAATGAAGCTGGCAGCGTGTTGGTCCTCAGCCTCAGAGACTAGGTGGAGGGCGATCTCCCATGCAGCCTCTGTGGGATGTTCCTGCCCTGGTCCCCTCCATGCCCTCAGGACCCCGAGGCCAAGCCTGGATCCATCCCTGGAAGGTCACTTGGGTGCTGAGCCCTCCTCCTCTGTCAGCCAGGCGTGTTTGCTCACTGGTGGCCGTGTGATGGGAGCGCATTTCTGCTGAGCACATGCATCCCCCTGTCCTTGAGCCAAGCTCCAAGGGGATCAGAGATCCCCAGAAGGGGTGGACACAGTCTGAGGTTAAACCAGGGCGCCAGCAATGGCATCCCCAGGTGCATGGCAGGACCTCCCATGGCCCAGGCAGCAATGACAACAGGAGAGAGGGAATTTTTCTAGGAAAGACAGCTGGACACAGCTTGATCCTTGTCCAAGGGCCCAGCCAGAGGGATGCAAGCCAAGCCGGTGGGATGCCAGCAGGCACAGGAGCAGGGTGGCCAGAAGTGTGTTGGTGAGGGAAGCCTCCTCCCAGCACCGGCAGTGATGCCCAGAAAGCCTGTGTGCACACCCCAGCTGCTGCCCTGGATGTCTAGCTCCCAGCCACCCTAACATGTCTGAGCGGAGCCCGCACATCTCCTAGTTTCTGGTGACCTCTAGAGGAAGCCTCTCTGCTCCGGCACTACGAGTTTGGGAGAGGGACGGGGTGTCAGAAGACCTTTGGCTTCACTGCAGCTGGAGCATCCTCTCCCTGCAACCCTGTCCTGGGCTCATGCCTCTACCCAAAACACCATAGCCCTTCCTAAAGTGCTGCGGAAGCCTCGTTATCATCCTCTAGCCGAGCTAAGCACGCTGAT
>NW_009596895.1:32921-36183 GCF_000690535.1 Cariama cristata
CCTGTGCTTCGCTTTCTTCTGCCCCCCCTCCCCCCCCTGCCACTGCCCTCAGGTCGAGCTGTCAGACGGGACATCACACACCATCACGGATGCCTATGCTGGCAAGGAGTACATCATCCAGGTGGCTGCCAAAGACAACGACATTGGCACGTGGAGTGACTGGAGTGTGGCCGTCCATGCCACCCCCTGGACAGAGGAGCCCAAACATCTCACCACGGAGGCCCAGGTCACAGGTGAGTGCTTCCCTCCTGGTACAAACGCAGCAGAGGGGAACCCAGGAGTCCTGGCTGAGGGTCCCCCCCCAGTCTGTGCAAGTTTTGTCCCCAGCCAAGGAGATCTCCCCAGCACCGAGGGGGGCTGCAGCCCTTCACCCTGTGTTTTGTCCCCCACCCGTAGCCCCAGCAGCGGGTGCAGCCATGGCCTGAGGGGTGCTGACTCAACTCCCCTGGCTCCAGCATCCTCCTAGCCAGGCTGCTTGGGGTGTGACAACAAAGCTGGGAGTTTATTATTATTATTATTATTGTTACTATTCACTGGAACACTGCCCCCCTCCAGCCCTCCCTCTTGAGTCCTACCCCCTCCACACCTCCAACCCGCACAATGGCTCGGAGTGATGCCAATTCAAAATAAAAGCCACAAAGTTAACAAGCCTCTGTTTCTAGGAAAGAGCTGGGACTGTGTCCAAATGGGTGTTATCAGCTCTCCGTTTCCCAGAAGGGCTGGAGCAGACCCTGCACTGGTTCCCCTGGCTGGCACCAGCAGTGGAGCCAGGGGAAGCACTGGTGTGCAGGCAGACAGGCAGGCAGTGACCAGGCTTCTACTTGGGACCACATGTGTGAGCTTGCCAGATGTGCGTGTTGGAAAGGGGGGGTGCTCAGTGCCCCCACCCTCCAATCCCAAGCCCAGCTGTGCATGCAGACCCCAGCATGTGCATGCAAGCAGTGTGTTGCACGAACCTCTGTAGGCCCTGGCAATGCTCCCTGCATGGGGATGTGGTCGGTACAAGCCCCGCTGCCAGTGAGTGGAGTTGCCTCCTACACAGAGACACCGCCCCTTGCAGAAACAGCACCCAGTAGAGCACCTGGGGGTTCAGGCAGTGACAGGGATTTGCAGCCCCTCATCCCCAGGGATAAAGACGCATCAGGAGTGCAGGCACACCTTACAGTGGTGCTAGTGTCTGGGTTTTGGGTTTGCTTCTGTACCCACCTGCATCATGCTGAATGCAAATACCACTGCTCCCTGTGCAGGCACACACGTGTCCCTGGCACAAGTGTCACTGTGCATGCAGCTGGCTGCAGCCATGCAGGGCTGATGTGGGACACCCCAGATCTGGGGCTAAGCCTTGCCGTAACACTTCAGTGGAGTCTGAAAGATGCTGAGACAGATCCCCTGTGGCCCCCAGCATCCACCCCAGATTGTCTGGCCAGACGCACTCTAGGACCCTCTGGATATGACCAAAGCTTCCCCAGCCTAACTGCCCATCCAAACCCTCCTTGCAATCCTGCAGCCCTCCTTGGGGACATGCAATCCATCTGGTCCTGTACAAAGGAGGACAAGCCTTGTGAGCGAGCCCAGCACCCACAGTCATGTCTGGGATGTTCCCTGAGCAGGAGATGCTCTCTGCTGAGCACTTGTAGCCATGTCATTATGACTTCTTAGCCAAAATTCCCACAGAGTTCATGCACAGAGTAGCCCGTCTGGGCAGGATGGGGCCAAGAGGGATGCCCAGCTTTGCCTGGTGGTGCAAGCATCTCTGAGCATTAGGTCCAGTGTCAGAGCAGGGAAAGTCTCGTGGACCACACCATCCCCTTCCCCTGGCTCATCATCTCAACCACCCAGCTTAGCACTAGTGTGGCATGGCAGTGAGAGGGGCAATTTGGGGAAAGGACGGTGCCGTGTCCCCACTGGTGGGGGAGCAGGGCTGCCCCTACAGGATGCATCTTGGGGCACCCCGGCTCCCCTTCCCATCCACTCTATCTCCTTGCAGAGACAACAAGCGCTAGCACCTCTTCTTTCATGCCGCCCCCCACCACCAAGATCTGCGACAAGGGGGCCGTGGTGGGCAGTGGGGCCGTGGCAGTGTGTTGGACAGCTGGACTGGTCTTGGCTGCCTATGGTGCCCTCTTTATTTAGTGAGTATCTCCCAAACCAGGGGCATAAGAGGTGGGATGTGATGCTGGGAGGAGGCAGGGATATGGGTACTCCACAGGTTCCATCATGGTTGAGAAAGCGATGCTCCAACCAGTCTGTGGGTGAAGGGCATTGAGAACAAGCCATTTGGGATTTTCTTGCAGTTTTTTGTAAATGCACCAAATCTAGCTGCTTTTCCAGATTGGGTGTTCTGGTGGAGATCTCAAAAATGGCTTTTCAAACATTTTCCGCAAAGCCTGCAAAGGGGTCTTTGATGCTTCATTCTCAGCAGCTCTCCGCCTTCCCCACGGCTGATTTTTTAACAGACAAAGAAACCACGTGGAAATCTAAGGCCTTTTCATAGTGATGGGAAAAAAACTGTCTGAGATCAGAAAATTCAAATATGCATCTCAAAATGTCTTTGGTTTGTCTTAGAATTGGAGCTGACAGCCTGGAGAGCCCCAAAATGCCCCATTCCTCTCGGGGTCAGGGCTGCTGTCTCGTGGGTATCCCCCACATGCCCTTTCACTGTACCCACACTGCCTGAAGACTAGGGGATCGATCTTGGCATCAGTCACCTGTGTCACTTTGGAGCATAAAGGACATGCCAACCGTCCTTCAGTGCCCAAGGAGGAGCCGTCTCAAGGCAGCTCCCATGGGCATAGGGTCCTTTGCTTCCCTCCGGCTGTGTCATCTCCACATGTGACGTTAGCGGTGTCAATGGGAGAGATGGTGACACGCAGCCAGGGTTGGATGGGCAGGGTCCAGCCCTGGGAGGAGGAGGTGGAGGTGATATCTTTGGGCACCTGGGTTTTGGGAAGGGGTGAATTTCCCTGTGTAAAAAGACCAAATTCTGCTTGGCTGTCCCCGGGATGGCCAGGCACAGCCGAGCCTGGAGCGGGACCAGTGACCCCTCTCCTCCCTGCTCACAGATCCCCGTCTGTCCGTCCGTCGCAGCCCAGCACAGACGCCTTCCCACCACCTGCCACCGCCACCGCCCCCCTCCCGGGTTGAGTCTCTTATCTCTTCGATTTTGCACACGTTGAGGACGTATCACGCTTCTCGTCATCGCTTCGGAGGAGGACAGAGCCGCTGCCGTCCCCTGGGGAGCCGCGAAATCCCCTCCCAGCCC
>NW_009596896.1:0-1110 GCF_000690535.1 Cariama cristata
AGATAATTACAAAATAAGAAGAATTTGTAAAAGCAAATGCAGAAGGGGAAGAGTCCCAGAAGATTTGCAAAGGCGTCTTACAAATCCTCAGGCGCACGCTAGATACGGACCTACCTATTTCAGTCCGCTCAAACTTTCAAACTTCACCTCCTATAAATAAGGTGTGCTCGAAAATAATGTAATTGCTTTTACCCGAAGTGTGGGACACGGACTAATCTTTATGGAGCGAGGTCTCAGAAAATCGCTTTGCCCTGTGCTATTTTTTTTCTGTTTCAGCCCTAGAAAACATGCTGGAGGTATTTCATGTGATTAAAGTGAAAATGGGAATGATCCTGATCTCTGCCTCACGGACAAGGTCTCTTTTCTGGGTTTGTTTTGTTTTACTTTTTTTTTTTTCCTGTAATATTTTCACAAGCGTATTTCCAAGAGGGGTGCAATAGCTTTCCGTTTATATTTGGCGGGTGAAAGCAACAGAAGTCTGGCGTTCCGTGTTGGTAGACAGCATAAAAATGTTTTACTCAAAGTGCGGTGTAAACGCAGGGATGAAGAGAAGCCCTTGCAGGCTCCCTGGCAGCCGCAGGCTGCTTGAGCGCGGTGATCAAGTCCCCCCTACAATTTCAATTAATTTTGCCATGCAAACCGAGACGGATTTCTTCGCCGTCAACTCTGCTCGCTTGCACAAAGGAAGCCGAGGACGTTTTTATTTTACTCTCAGTGAATTCTGATAAGCGAGGAGGCCAGGCTGGCCGTGCAGATGTCCACCGCAGTAGTTTATCGGGTCGGTTACACCTTCCAGTTAAAAATGTTCTAGTATGAACGTGTAGTAACAGCAGATAATAAAATGATACTCAAGGTAATCTTCCTTGGCTTTGTTGGACTTATCCTCCCATTTTCAGGATTTAGCGTTTTGAGGGTAAATTAATTTCTCGCCTTATCTACCAGTAGGTCACAATTTTTGGAAAAAAGAAAATAAAGGCAGGGTACAGTGAGCTGCAGTGACATATCCTCTCTATTTCTGCTGGGAGCTTGTAATAATTGCTACCACATGATCACATGGTGTATTGTTGCAGCCTGATTACAATTAAACTTATCCTTCCACCTTTTTCATTG
>NW_009596896.1:1120-1369 GCF_000690535.1 Cariama cristata
GGAAAAGTTGTTCCTGAGCTTCAGGCCCACTTTGTTCTGTTTTATTTCCCTTTGAAAAGCTGTCGGAGAGAAGCCGAAGTCGCTCTTTCCTTTACAATGCGAGAGAAAGGGTTTCCACAAAGCCCTTCTCACCGTAACTTTCCTGTCATAGCGTGACATTTACACAGCGTCCGACCAGGAGGGCTCAGGGGCAGGAGTGGACGTTGCTGCTCTCTGCAAGAAGTTGCAGGGTTTTTTTTTGTGTTTTGT
>NW_009596896.1:1475-1813 GCF_000690535.1 Cariama cristata
CTAGGGAAACAATGAGGCTCTCAGTGCTAAAGTCGCCTGTGCGCAGTATCTAGAGAAAGAAAGGGGAGAGAGAGAGAAAAAAAAAAAATCGTACAGGAAACATTGGACATGTTTGCCTTTACTGGAAGACAGCTGTTTGAGTACATTCTCCAAGAGGGTTTTTTGGTTCCCTTTTCAGAAGTGGTTTTAGTGATTAAAACATTGACTTGATGGAGGCAGTTTATCTCTAATGTCTGGGTCTGTCTAACAGCTCTTTTTCCTCACTTTTCCAGCGTTTTGCTCAGATGAGACGGTACATACCCGGGACTCTAATCGCGGCTGCCTTAAGGAATACCTTA
>NW_009596897.1:0-266 GCF_000690535.1 Cariama cristata
CTCTGGAGCTTATTTTTTTCCTGCTTGCAAGTGAAGGAGAGCATCTTCCTTGCATCTCCTTTAAACCTATTTTAGGATTCAGAGCACTTGATGTGGTTCAATATCCTGGCATTTCCTTTTAATTTAGTGTCTGAAATGATCATGGGGACCATTGGGAGCAGCCAGGACCAGTAATTACGACTGATGCGCAGTTTATAGAAACAGAGAAAGTTTACAATGAAAAAGTGCCGCTAAAAATAACCTGGGGAGCAGGACGAAGGGCGGAC
>NW_009596897.1:371-1773 GCF_000690535.1 Cariama cristata
TCCCATGGCCGTTTCTATAGGTAGATCATTGGATTTTACTGATTTTTTTTTTAGGGTGGTGGGAGGACACAACATAGTCGTGGCATTCAGCTTCGGGGAAAGACGCAGCAGCTCTTAGGGGCGAGATGGTAAATGCCAAAGGAGGGGGCAAGGAGAGCAAAGAGCTTGGGTTGGGTTTTTTTAGTGTGTCTCATCCGCAATCCGGATAATCCGCCCACAGATAATTGAGGGTTGGCGGTGCGGCTGAGTCAACCCGCCTCGAATCAATAGCAGGTTCCCAGGCACGACGGGCTCCCGGCCGGCCGGGGAGGGCCCATCGCCCGCGCACCCCCCAGCCCCCGCAGCAGCAGTATTTTAGCACCCACTGGGCAAAGGACACTGGGTGTTTTCGGGATGCGACGCGCGCTGCCCTGTTATAGGGTCCTAATTTTGCAGCCATTTACAGTTTTGCCAGAAAACATGGCAATGTTCAACCGTCTCCAACCTGCTGAGCGTCAGCCCGGGTTGCTGTTTGCCGAGCCCCGTGCAGCCGGTCCCAGCCCCATCCTCTGCCGCACTGACCCCGTGTCGGCACGGGAGGGGATGCTTTTCCCTTGGCCCTGCCCTTCCAAGGGGGTTCCCTCTTCTGCTCCACAAAATGGGGGAGAAAACAAGGATTCGTCCTAGTCTCCCATCCCGAATACCGGGCAGCTTGCTATTAAGTCCAGCTCATTTGGTTCATCAAGGTGCAGAGCTAATTGCAGGCTCCTTTAGCATTTCTCATCCCTGGCCAGGGCGTCGCTGGGCTTCTCCCCTTGCCAGCTCACCCCCCTCTGCTTTCGGCCCCGGTCTCCTCCATCACACGGATATGAAGATTTCATAACGAACTGCGTCTTTAGCAAAGCTTTTCACCCTTCTCCAGGGCTGAAAGTCACCCCAGGGATATTTTTTTTTGCTGTGTTGTTGGCTCCCTGTGACCTCCTTGACTCTACCGCCCCCCGCCCCTCACGCGGCGGCGCGCCCGGGGAGCCGTACCGCGGCATCGCTTTGCTGGAGATGCTCAGCCCGTGAAGAGCGCGGTAGTTTCTGAGCCGGTGTTTTCGTCCGGTTGGGTCTCGCCTGATGCCAGGGAGCAAAAAGGGGTGACCCGTGAAATACCCAGGTGACTGAAAATACCCAAGGGGACACCGCGCTGGACCTGGGTGTCCCCTGGAGTGACCGCGGGACGTCCCACCAGGGGTTTAACAGTGAAAAAAAAAAAAAGGAGGTGATTCCTCTGGTTGTGTTTTGGGGGGTTTAAGGATTTTGCAAGAGCCAGGAGGCATCAACGGCTTCTGCAGCATCCTTAATGGCCCGGGAGCGATAAACCATCAGCGCTGGGTTGGTGGAAGAACTGGAAAAGCAGAAAAGAGCCTGAGGGGCT
>NW_009596898.1:0-322 GCF_000690535.1 Cariama cristata
CAGGACTTGCCTGGGCTGCCGCAGGCACCCAGGAAGGGTCAGTGTCAGCAGGGATCTCCGAGGGTGGCCCGAAGCCACTGCAGGACGTCAGCCAGGCCAGTGCCGTCGCGGGCGCTGGTCTCCAGCATCGTGATGGGCTGCACGGCGCAGGAGACGATGTTCTGCATGCGGAACAGCGACTTCATCTCCGCCAGTGACATGTAGCAGGGCAGGTCACTGTAACCAGGAGGTGGGGGGCTGTGTTAGCCCACCACGACAGCTGTCCTGCCTGGCCCAGCCCCCAGCTCAGGGGTCTCTGCAGGCCCAGCCAGCCCTGGGAGCG
>NW_009596899.1:0-4355 GCF_000690535.1 Cariama cristata
CGGCGGTGGATGACTGCAGTTGTGTTTCTTGCAGGCTCCAGCGTCATGTTTTATCTGGCAGCTGCCGTGTCAGATTTTTACATCCCTGCTTCAGAGATGCCGGAGCACAAGATCCAGTCCTCGGAGGGGCCCCTGCAGGTGAGGCAGCCCTGGGCACGGCCCCTGTCTGACACCCCCATCTCCCCTCCCAGCGTCCCGGCTGTCCCAGAGTCCTGCCGGGGTCGCAGCTGCCTGGGGACTCGCCGTGAATAAGACCTGGGAAAGGTTGCAAAGCAGTGGCTCGCTGGCCAAAAAAGCGTGCATTTTCACTGGGAACGGGAGGGTGAATTTCCACGGTGGCAGAATCTGATGGAAATAGTGGAATTGCGTTGTTTTATCCTTCCCTTGCACCAAGGGTCAAGGATAAGAGGGCAGGGCAGGATCAGTCCTGCTCTGGTTTGGTCTGTGTTTATTTTTAGAATGGGATGAAGAGGGTAACTGGCAGACTTAAGCTCCAAAAGTGAGTGGTGCAGTGGCTTATCTGCAGAGGGGAGAGCACAGCCGAGTTCATCGCTGCTTTGTCTTTGAGAGACAGCAGTACTACTTGTTTAGTTTCTGGTATGGCATGTGTTTATAGCCTGCCTGCGAGGCTGCCTTCTATTTTTCTAGCTTTTTCCTTTAAAGCTGTCTGTGCTTGCAGCATGGAGACGAGTAGGTGGTGGGGTCTCAGATAGCTGAAATCCTCCAGGAATAGCTGCCGGAGTACTTGTGTTGCCTTTTTCCTGCTTGCGCTGATGACAGTCCAGAGCTCTAGTGCGTGTCTCCTGCCCAGGTCCCTTTCAGCTATGGGAGCAGGTGGATCTAGAGCCCTGTGTATAGCAAATACCAAACTTACTTAGTTTAATTAGTTTCTAGTAAGTTGCTGGGCTTAATTCTTTATCGTTAGCATGGGAAAGATGAGACCCAACCTAATTCCGAGTGACGGACCCAGAGGTTATGAAGCTGGAGAACAGAGGGTCCTACTTTTTTCCCCATGCTTTGGCATATTTATGCTTCACGTGCCCTAAAGAGTTGATAGAAAGAAGGGTTAAGATTTGATAAGCTGCCTGGAGTTTGGAGAGCTGAAAACTCAAGACTTCTGCAGTTGTAACTCTTTTTTTTCATCTTCCTCTGCTTGTGTTTATATTCCCAGAATGGGTTTTAGCTCTTAAATAACAAAATGTTTGTGCAGTTACTGTACGCCTGCTTCATCACTTAAGAACACTCTGCTTATTGTTAATACCAGACCGATAATTTAATTTAGTTTTACAGTGCATGCCAGTGACATTTTAGCCTTGTTTGGTGAGATCTGACCGAATACTGCCTTGGAAGACTTCCCAGTGTAAATATAATACGAAGTGAAGCTGGAATTTCCCTAGCCCTCCTCATCTCTTATTAAAACACATTGTAATGTTTTTACTGAAACTTCTCTACTGTCTTTCCCCAATGTAGATCACAATGAAGATGGTGCCAAAAATGCTGTCTCCTCTTGTCAAAGAATGGGCCCCGGAGGCGTTTGTTATTTCCTTTAAACTGGAGACGGATCCCTTGATCTTAATCGATAAATCACGGCAGGCTCTGGAGAAATACCGTCACCAGGTGGTGGTAGCAAATATCCTGGAGTCGCGGAGAACCTCTGTTGTTATTGTAACCAAAGACTCACAGACTCCGTTATCCCTTTCTGATGAGGAAATAGCGCAAGGCATGGAAATAGAGGAAAAGATAGTGAGCTATCTTCAGGGCCAACATACTGCATTTATAGAGAAGAAAGTCTGAGGACCGGCTCTGAAGGAAACAAGTGAAACTGTACTAGAGAGGGAGTGGAACTGGAGCAATTCTCTGTCCCAGGTAAATAAAACAGTCCTCAGCGGAACGCTATGTGAAAGGCTGCCGTCCAAAACAGTGTAACTTTTCTACAGCTTGGTAATGGTTATTGTTGCTTGCTTTGAAAAAGAAAAATACACTGAAGTGAAAACATTCCAAGGGATGATAATTTGTTCCAGTGTCTAAAGAAGGAAAGATATATTGCTTTATTTCTGTCCCAGGGGCTGGGAGAACCGGGAGGTGGAGATATGGTATATTTGTCTGTATATAAAAGATTTTCTTGAATCTGCCTCCTCAAAGTTTCTTTTCAAATTGTTGGACAGAAGGAATGGTGCTTTGCAGAAAATAAGATGTTCTGTTTTTATGACTGGGGTGACAGAGCTGGCAATCATCTGGTATTGAAAGCGGATGGTGAAGCAAGCGTGGCAAAAGATGAAGGAGAATGAGGTGGTGACAACTTTGGAGAGCATCTGTTGTTCCAGGAGCGAGCCAGTGGACCTACGCTTCAAGAACTCTGCTCAGAAACGCGGTTCAGAAAATAGGTACTGTAGCAGTGTCCCTAAAACAGCTTTTTCCCAAAGGTTTTCCTTCCCTCTTGGGTGTTCGTAGGTTGCTGGCGGGTGATAAAGGCAAGGAGGCGTGTGGCACGGAGCACAGGCGGTGGTGTCTGAGCGTGGCTTGGGGACAGGAGGTTGGAGAAAAGGAGTAGGCAGTGAGGGTGGGAGGTGAAAGCAGATGGGGTAGCAGTGATCAGCCTTGGGCGGAGAACTGCCTCTTGGCTGTTTGGGTGTCCTTAGAACCGGGACATTCTTGGTTTTCTCTAAATCCTGTGTGCACATGATTACCGACTTCTATATATAATATTCCTCATGCTTGCAAAAAACAAAGTGTGCAATTTTGTGGTGAAAAAACTTAACTGCAGCTCTGCCACTGTCCATTGTGTGCCTATTTGCATGCTTTCCTTGAAATAAATTCACTGGAAGTCTGTAAAGACAGACAGTAATGCAGAAGAATGCTGTTCTCACGCGTGAAGCCCTTCCAGAGGTGAGACTGTGCTCTAAAACCAGTGAGCATTCAGGAAGGCAACGGTGCTTTTGTAATGACACTGATCACCTGAAAATTAGGTGTGGTCATAAAATGAGGAAAATAAACCCGGAAGAGCAAGAAAAGAGTGTGAGGATGGGCTCAGCAGATCAGGAGGGAGCACTGAACGTGAAAGGACCCCTGGTGTGCAGGGAGGATATGTTTAGCGGTGGGAGGAGCGGACCAGATCAGTCAGGAGTGCTGAGATCCAGCTAGTAACTGAGTCAGGAGAAGGAACTCACAACTTCTACGTGCCTGGGACTGATACTTGCAGAAGGTGGAGGGAGAATTGAAGTGCAGACCGTCTGCAGACGTGGGAAGTGCCTGTCGGAGATGTGCAAATAGGGAAGGGGAAGGTGGTGGAACGTCCTGCACACGTGTTGTATGCGCTCATGAGCTCCAAGAGCTGCCTGTCTTCATCTTCCAGTACGTCATCGATGTGAACATCGAGTCCTGCTAGTTCAGGGGTTGCTGTTGTCTTTATTTGGAGTCTTGCCATTACAAGCAGGAGTGGGCCAGCAAAGATGAGAGTATTAAAAACTTGTGTAAATTGAATGTGCCCTTGCAGGAGTGTAGGGACAAGGGGTGGGAGAAGTGCAGCAAACGCTGTCTTTGGAGTATTCCGGACTTTCTCTGTAAGGTGAGTGTGAAGGAGAGAAATAATCCAAACTTTTTGAGGAGAAGACTCGGGCATCACTGGTCTCGGGGGGCTGCTCCCTTTGACTTGGGAACACAGCTGTGGGCTTCCCTGCGTAATGTCCGCTCCTCCTCCTTCAGGAGGGTGGCGAAGCCCAGGTTGGGGAGGCTTTCAGAGCTCAAACGAAGCCACGGCCATCCCGACCTACTCTTGGTGATGGCCCTGTTTTGAGCAGGTAAGACCTCGAGAGCTCCTGTCCCACCGACATCTCTAGTGCTGGCAGCGTTTGGGCACCAGCCCTTCACTTCCGAGGATGTGGGCTGTGGTACTGTAAGCAGGGAGCGGCTCCTGCAGGTCCAGCACCATCTGTCCTGTACTTTCTGAGGATCCCAGACTCTGCTCAAAGATCCCCGCTCCGCGCTGCAGCATCCCTCTTCTCCACGTCTCGGTCTTTCCCTTTCTCTGCCGTCCTCTCGCGCAGTGCCTTCAGCTGGCTCTGCAGGACGAAGCCTACTTTACCTTGCCGTTTCTCCGTCTCAGCTTCACGTACGTGCTCGCTTTACCTCAGTTCGTCTCCAGCAGCTTCCCTTGGCGTTTTGGAGAAAATCAGAAAACCCCTTCAGCCCCTTTTTGTGTAGTTTTTGGCGCTCCTGGAAGCGTTTCGGTCCGTCCTTTGATGGTGCGATGGACTTTAGGGCGGGTGAAGACAGGGAAGCCCTCGGTGCCACCGGTTTTATGGCCGGGAGCGGGACGTGTCTCTGCCCTGGGTCACCCGAAGGAGAAGAGGAACCGG
>NW_009596900.1:0-1547 GCF_000690535.1 Cariama cristata
CTGGGCCCGGCCATCCAGCCAGTTTTTTTTTATTTAGATTCATATTCATTAATATCTAAATCAAATTATTTACTCACCTAGAATCAGAAAAAAATGAGAACCTCCAAGGAATTTCCGTAGAGAAATTTCAATTTAGAAATTTCTTCTTTTACTATTCCTTAACTAAGTGAAATTTCTTTGTCCAGCTCATAGGTATCATAGTGCCTAGTTATAAAAACAAAATAAAATTGAAAGCTATGATGGAAACTGTGGTGCTAGGTTTTTGCGAAACCTGTTGAAGAGAGGACAATGTGTATATACCTGTTCATCCAATCATTCGTTCAAAATAGATAGTGTATTATAATTCAGGAAATCCTAGTGGAGGAGTCATTATAATTAGCAATCCTGAGCTACAGACTTGCCAAAAGAATAGTTGTGTGTTCATATAAGTCAAGACAAGGTTTCTTTCTTTGGGTGGCATTCTTTCCTCCTCTTTCTTTTCCTCATCTGAAGCCAAAATGTATATACCTGTTCATCTCTGGCATCAGATTCCACTCTGTGTTGGATGTTAACAGAATTACACCAATACTCATGGGAGAAAGGGAGGCAAAAGTCAAGCTGAAGGGACGCTGGGGACAGTGTGGCACAGTGCATCAGAAATTGTGGTCTGTAAACATGCTGTGGACCAGCCACATCCTTGCCAAAGCAAAGGCTGAGGTTATTCTTTTACTTCTGTATAAAAATACTAATTGTAATTAGTCTCTACAGAGCTTAATGAGGACAATGTTTGTTCCAATTTGCTTAGCAAAAGGATAGTTGTTAATGCTGCTGGAAAATACTTTTAACTTTGTCAACTAGAACAAAAAAAAAAATTTAAGCTGACTACCAAAACTTGAATCACTGTTACATGTAATGTAAAGTTACATTGTGTTACTAAAATACATCTTTAAAATTAGCAATACGATATTTGCTTTTAGGCTTTCTGTCACATATATGTGTCTTAAGGTAAAAAAAAAAAAAACTAAAAGAAAGGAAAGATTTTGGCCAAGGAACCTTCATTTGTTACAGTGATTATTCTGAGAACAAGAGGTTGTTTTGCTTTTTTTTTTTTAGCTGATCAGCCTGAAAAACTTAAATTTCCCATTTAATATTTTTTCTTCTTTATCATTTTTGGGTGATAATTTACCACAACTTATCAGTTGGCAAGGCCCCAGGAGTCAGATAAACTCACTGAGTTAAATAGTGTAAAAGTGTTTCCACTTCTGCAAATCAGAGAGGAAGAATGCACTTTGCTTTACGTAACTAATGACACTTAAATTTGTTCAGAAAAATCCTTTCTGAAATTGTAAAATTATGAAACTAACACCTTACTTCACCTTCCCACCCAAATCCCCAGCGAAGACATTGAAAAGAAAACTGGAAATATAGATGCCTATACTTAAATGGGCTGGCCGCAACTTAGGTGGCTATCTGTATATTTAATAATTTTTAAAGAAGTTTTTATTCTGTTGAGGTCAGTAGAAAGATATCCATGTGTACTGGGTGCAGGTGCCCAGGTGCCGGCAGCA
>NW_009596901.1:0-283 GCF_000690535.1 Cariama cristata
CCCCTGAAGGAGATGACATTTTTATTACGACCTGCCTCAAAATCCCCCCCCGAGATTAGAAATTACGTGCGTTTGCAATTAAACACGCGCTGAGCGAATCGCAGGGCCTGAGCCAAGGAGGGGCAAAACAACCTGGGGGGGGGTAAATCCCTGGGCCGACTGAAAATGCGACATCGCTCAGTATTTTTATAAAGTGCTCCTTTTTACCAGGATTGTGGTGGAGCCGGCGCCCGCAGCTCCCAACCGGCGCCCCGATGCCCAGGTGTTGGTCCAACAAACCCCC
>NW_009596902.1:0-377 GCF_000690535.1 Cariama cristata
TTCCTCCTCCTCTTCCTCCTCCTCCTCCATCCTCCAACCCTCCTCCTGCTCCTCCTCCTCCCCCATCCCTCCTCCTCCTCCTGCTCCTCCTCTTCCTTCATCCCTCCTCCTCCTGCTCCTCCTCCATCCCTTCTCCTCCTCCTTCCTTACTCCTTCTCCATCCCTCCCTCTTCCTCCTCCATCCCTCCTTAGTCCTCCTCCATCCTTACTTGTCCTCCATCCCTCCCTCTTCCATCCCTCCGTCTTCCTCCTCCATCCCTCCTCCTCCTCCATCCCTCCTCCTCCTCCTCCTCCTCCATCCTTCCTCCTCCTCCTCCATCCCTCCCTCTTCCTCCTCCATCCCCCCTTAGTCCTCCTCCATCCTTACTTGTCCTCCA
>NW_009596902.1:434-671 GCF_000690535.1 Cariama cristata
CCCCCACCCGCTGCGGGGGAAAAGAGGAGTAAAAACGAGAAAACTCGTGGGTGGAGATCAAAATAGTTTAATAAGAGGAAGGAGAAGAAGGGGAAGGGGAAGGAGGAGAAAAGGAGGAGGAGGAGGAGAAAGAGAAAAGGAAAAAGGAAGAAGGAGAAGGAGAAAAGGGGAAGGAGGAGAGGGGGAGGAGGAGGAGAATGAGGAGAACAGGAGAAGGAGGAGGAGAAAAGGAAGAAG
>NW_009596903.1:0-11717 GCF_000690535.1 Cariama cristata
CGGTCGCTGGGCCTGCGGCTGCCGGGGGGGCCCTGCAGCTCCGGGGCTTAAAGCTGGGAAACCGTATTTTTACGTTCCTCGCAGTAGTCAGCTTCATTCTGGAGGTGCAACATGTGGAAGCAAATGGGTATTTTTGAGCTATTGTAGTTATTTTTACTGTGTGATTATGCAAATAACTGGTTGGAAGGAAGAATATAAGACTGGTGGGTGACAACCCTTCTGATTTCCGGGCTGTGAAAGTTCCTTGGCTTGGTTTTTAGTATCTATCAGTCATTTAAAAAAACCTCCAAAACTTCAGAGCAGATCTTGAAGCTTGACTAATACTAAGCTAATTGGGTCCTATACCTGAGAATCCTGGCGTATGTATTTTCAAACTAGAACAATGGTCTGGGAATTTCTGGTTCCATAGTTTACATCTGTGAGCCACATGGTAAATGGAGATGGTCAGGGTCATTTTCCACCACAGTATTTACCTATGTTGCCCAGGGGAAAAAAAAAAAAGGGGGGGGGGAGTAGTGTGAAGAAATTGTATCCACTGCTGTAGTGGCTGGCAAAGCAGTAGAATTTTGGGACAGAAAACTTAGACAAATCAATAAAATGTTTTCCACATAAGAAATTTCTGTCGGACAATAGCAGTACATGAGCTTTGGAGATGACAAAAGATCCTCTTTTTAAGCAAAAATAACTGTTTAAAGTATAAAGTCTGCTATTACTGATCTTATAGTATTTCTTATGTGTGTTTTGAATACTTATGAGCTCAGGTAGGAGTCGGGGCCGTGTGATCAAAATAGATTCGATCATTTGCCGTATAGATTCCTGTATTTTAGAAGTCTTTGCTAGTGAGTGCTCTAGCTTCCTGCACTAACAAATGGGGAGTGTTGCACAGGAGTAATAAGCCAAGATTGAGGCACACAATGGATTAAAACTTCATGCTACTGTATGGTCAGATTGCTGATACAGCGATCTGTTCCATGAGGCTTCTGTTGGAATATGATTTTAGCATAAAAGTCCACATGTCTGGATTGTGTTTCAGTGGTGCATATGGGTTGAAATTCTATGTTGTGCTTCTAAATACAACACAGTAACTTTTAAAAACAATTTTCTTGTTTCATATAGCTGTATTACCAAGTCTTAAATTTTGCTATGATAGTGTCTTCTGCCCTTATGATATGGAAAGGGCTGATCGTCATTACTGGAAGTGAAAGCCCTATTGTTGTGGTGCTCAGGTAAGTCAATGTAAAGACTTTTTTGTTAAAGTCCAAATATTGTTTTGTCATTTGTCTCCTTTGCTTCCCCCTTGAATAGATTTAGAGTTTGAAATCTCACCTACTTAAAGTACTCAAACACTTATTTTTTCTAACTCTTATTTTTGGACACTTAGCAAAGACTGCTTTTGTAATTGCAGTCTAGTTTTCATTGCAGTTTGTAGAAGTAATAGATATGTGAAACCTTTG
The DNA here is from genome assembly GCF_000690535.1 of Cariama cristata. Classification (NCBI taxonomy): domain Eukaryota; kingdom Metazoa; phylum Chordata; class Aves; order Cariamiformes; family Cariamidae; genus Cariama; species Cariama cristata. Next base: position 1,455 of record NW_009596903.1, read on the forward strand.
AAAATCTAGACTCACTTAATGAGGAGATGAGATAAACTACTCAAGATTACTTACATTTATGTAATGCTACCTAGGGACAGTAATCTCTGGATAGGTGTTAGGATTCAAAAAAACAAATTAAAAAAAGTTCTGCTTTAGTAGAAATACATGTAATCCTATGAAGCTTCTGTTGTCTCCTGAGGAAAATAAGTAAATGTGTTGCACTTCCTGAAGCCATTGAACACTTTTCAGTCTATTTGTTAATTTCTTTTTTTATATATATACCATATGTATATTTCTTTTTAAAGTGTATTACAGTAAAACTCCTTTTGTGAGTAAATTATACTTGTGTGTTGCTTCTCTCGGTGCTATCTTACTTCCAGTATATAAAGAGCCTGTCCTGCAGGCTCCTGAGTGCTGATCAAATACCTGAAGTTAAACACATGTTCATGGAAGATTCAGCCTTAAAGGAGTTGATTGTGTGTCAGCAAGGAACGTGTGCAGTAAATAACAGTACCTTAATGGGAATTAGCTGTTCGTGTTACTAGTTATGGGATCTGGAATCCTACCTTAAAAGTTGTTACCAAAAGATACTATGTCTGGCTTTGAAAAAAGGCATGGATTTTCTGATCATTAATAGTCATGTAAGCGTGACCCTTGCTCATGTTAAACTCTTTATGTAGAGAAGTATTTCCTGTTGTACCCGGTTTTTTGGCTTTTCAATCATGGATTGGTTTTCTTAACCAGAATGGCTCGTTTTATTCCTTCATCACAGCTACAATCCCGTTACTTTGCGATGCAGCTTCTTTCTTTCCTTCTCTGAGGCAGGGAGGAGGTCTGCTGTGGGCTGGCTCAGTTTGGGACTTGCTGAGGTTTGGGTTGCATCCAATGTCCGTGTAGTGTTACTGAATGGGTGAAGCTACACATTTCAGTTAAAATTGTGAGTTTATCTGTAAGAATTAAGTGTTCTTTGTTTTCATGGTTCTTCTTTCATTTACCATAATGCTAATAAACTCTCTCTTTCTTTTTGTTTGTAGTGGCAGCATGGAGCCAGCTTTTCACAGGGGAGACCTGTTGTTCTTAACAAATTTCCATGATGACCCCATCAGAGCTGGTGAAATAGTTGTTTTTAAAGTTGAAGGCAGAGACATTCCAATAGTTCACAGAGTAATCAAAATACATGAAAAGTAATGCAACTTGGTATTTTCCATGTTTCTAAATATAGTTTCCTTCACTGTGACTTTCAACTACATTTTAATTTAGTAGTATTTTATGAAAAAGGCAAGTGAGGATATGCTGTAAGATAAAACTCATCTCTAGGGTGTGATCTGCTTTTGTCCCCAATTCTGTGGGATGCTTCTTGAGACCCTGACTGCTGTCCCTCAGCGAAGTTGCTCAGGTTTGAAGTAGGTAAACCTATGCTGGAGAGAAGTCCAGTAACACAAGCTATACACGTTCCTTTTGCCAGCAGTAGAAATACGTGTGGGAGCAGAGTCCACTTCTGTTTCTAATTCTGCACAGCAAAAAGCTAACCTGGAGGTGGCAAGCATTGACATATTTGCTCCTCAGGAGATCCTGGCCATGAACTGAAGGTGTTTATCTTTTGAGTAATATCTGTTCTTCAGTGCTTTTTTGAAACAAATATGTATATCCAAGAATTACCTTTTTTTTTTAAATACCTAATTTGTCTTCATAAAATCTCCTTGTTTCTTGATATCATTACTTTCAATTAGTAGCTTCTTGAGCAAAATCATTTTGAAGACTGTAAACTTAGTAACTTTATTTAAATGGGAGTGTTGAACTGAAGTCTTGCATGCATCACCTGCACATGTGCCTACTGCTTGAAAAGAAGTGAAACATGGCAGGTTTTCTAACAGCAGTGTTTCAATTGTATTACGTTCAAAACATAGTGTAAGGTACTTTGTTCATGTGAAACAGTAAAAAATTGCGATTTGGGCATGTTCAGGGTTTTAAGCCCCTGTTCCTACAAAAAGGACTGAACCTCCTCAGTGGCCAGGAGAGGTCAGGACCTCAGCTCCGGGGGAGCCGCCTGGCTCTCCGAGCTCTGCAGGCATTCATCAGGCAGGGGGAAGAAAGTCTCCTCCGGAAGCATTTCTATTGCTTGGATTTCTCCATACAATCCCCTAAAAACCCCACATAATTTTTTGTCTGCATCATGTTATTTAAAGACTGGTTACGTGTGGGTTGTTTTTTTTGTTTGCCACGTTAATAAATATGAAACGTAAGTGAGGTTTTGCCTGGAACTCACTATGTTGTTTAAGAATTAATGAGTGACCTAAAACTGTATTACAATGTTAGTGACAAATACTGAATTTGATGCAGATTTGCAGCTACTTTAGAGGATCCTCAATATTATTTCCATCAAAAGAAGGACAAAGCTTTATTTTGACATAAATATGATTACTAAGAGTTAAACAAGTGTATAGAACTTAGAAGAAAATTGCCTAAATTATTGTATTATTATTCTATCACTTTCTTTCCTACAGGAAGATTTTTAGGGTCTATCTCGTCTGAAACTTGTGATTTAAATTCAGTTAAATCTTCTCTAATGTGTGATGACTTCACCGGTTCTTATTCCACAATTTGTAAAAACAAAAAAAACCCACCACCAACCAACCCCAACAAACCTCTTAGTAGAGTGTTATTCAGTATTTCACAGTTAAATTTCTATTCTGTTGAAAATGCAGAGGGCTGGTTGTTTTGGGTTTTGGTTGGTTGTTTTTTGTTTTTTTTTTTTTTACCCCAGATAGGCACATGCTGCTTTTGTTGAGGAAGTTTAGTGCCTGCTCTGGATGGACAATATCCCTTTCATGTCCATTGTGTAATTGCTTACATCAAATGACAAATCTAGGAGTGTTTTAAAAAACATTTCTTGTTAAAATCTATTGACTCTCGTCAGTAAAGTCGGTAACGTTAATGATGTAATGGTGTTTGTTAAATAAGCAGGACTGGAAGTAAACATTGTTATCTAATCTTGTAGCAATTTTCATCTTCATTGTCCTTTGTAGATGTTAACTGAGGTTTTTTAATTAAGTAGTATTTAGTCTATCACCTCGTTGCCTTCTAGAGAAAATGGGAACATCAAATTTCTGACTAAAGGTGATAATAATGAAGTTGATGATAGAGGCTTGTACAAAGAAGGTCAGAACTGGTTAGAGAAGAAAGATGTTGTCGGAAGAGCGAGAGGGTAAGTAATGCAAAATGTCTATGTTCTTTTTAATTAAATAGAAAATTTAGAACTTAAACCAGTTCTGCTGTTAGTACAAACTGGATCTAGTATGCTGGTTTTTTATTTTCTTAAATAAAATGGTAACTAAAAAAACTACTTTACCTGGAAAAGTTGCTTTCTGTAGTCCTCTCACTGATGCAGAGAGAGGAAATTAATTTTTTTGAAAAAACGACACGTTTAACAAATAATTCACCAGTAAATACAAGATTAACCAACTTATCCTTGTAATTGCTTGAAATTACTAGGAAATTATTTCCACCTTCCACAGGAATTTTATGCAAGGTTTGAGTTTTTGACTTTGTCCCTTTTCCCAGTGGAGATGAAATCTCTTAAGATTTTTCTCAAATAACTTGATTAAAATTTCACCTAAGGGAAAAAAAAATAATAAATTTTACTTCAGATAAGCATTAGTGACAGGCATAAATGATTGTTTTACGCTAAAATACTAAAGACTGAGTAACATTGAAACATTTCCATGTAATATTTGAGGGTTAATTTTACATTCATCTGTTTTGTCAATTACAGATTTTTGCCTTATGTTGGTATGGTAACTATAATAATGAATGACTATCCAAAATTTAAGGTATGTATACAGATATTTTGGATACTTGAATTTAAAACTATAAAGTAGCAAGTAAAGATAGTAAGAATCTTGCATATAAGAATACATGTTAATAAATTTGTTTCTGTGGTTTGGTACCTCATCTAAAATGAGCTGTGTTTTCTTGCTTATTTTAGCTTGTCTGTTATCCAGTAGAACTTAGTATTTCTAATAATTTGAAAACCTTTAATTTATAGGAATTTCATAAGTTAAGTGTATACAGTTGTGATGCCTATTTATGATAAATATGATCACATTAAAATATTCCTGTAATTCTGTATGAACATAACTCTATAATTGTATACTCATCTAGAAGGTGTAATGTTGAAGAGGGCACACTTTGAACAGTTTATAATTTCAGAGCCTCTATGAAGAGAAATGATAATCAGTCTTTATCCTCTATTTTCTTTTGCAGTATGCTCTTCTGGCAGTAATGGGAGCATATGTACTGCTGAAACGCGAATCCTAAAAAAACCCAACCCACTTTTCCAAGAACAAAGTACAAAGTTAAATATACAGGGGGGGAAAAAACCTAATATATTTCAGATGTTTTCATTTCTGTGTACAGTTGCAAAACTGTGCAAGCTTTTGTCTTGTCTAAATAAATTGGACAACTGATGAGTAAAGTTTTTGGCTGTTGTTTAATTATGAAATGGCATATTTACTATTTTAAATAGGTGCTGCTTTCAGTTAGCCTTTCGCTTGTTTGGAAGACACTGCCTGTTGTGTGCTAAAGCAGCTTGTGGCACTCCTTGACATGCTGTGTTGTTTTTTCTGAAGTGGTACTGCATCTGAACCAACTTTCTCCCTCCCGTTTCTTAATTATTTTTTTTGCTTGATTATTTTCAGTCTCTGTCAGCACCCTCTCTTTTCACAACCATACAAACTTTTTTTATCAGTACTTGTAAGGACACAGCATATGGGTTGGAACAGGTAGGCAGTTGTAGGAGTTTAGTTAGACTTATGCCTAAAGAAAGTTATCTAGATATGGCTGACAAAAATAGACAAGAAAGAGTCTTTCATTCTGATTAAGAACTGAGAAATGGAAACTTGGAGGTTTTTCCCTGAATTTGGAACTTTCTCCTTTGTGGTGTAGGGACAAAAAACCTCATGGCCTGATTTTGAGAGGCCTGATTTTTAGGGACTGTGTATGTTTCTACAATTCAGGCTGTTAACCGTTCTGCCTTTGTGTTCCTAGCTATAAAACAAACCTAACAAAAAGATTTTATGGAGCTTTATTAACACTTGTGAATTACTGAATGAGTAGCACAGTAGTGTACTTAAGTAATACTACCAATAAGGGTAAGACAACTCATTCCAGTTTTGAGAAGGTATTGTTCTCTGCTATCATATGATACCTCAATAGTGTCAAATGTAAAATTGATTTTTCATTTTAAAACTTAACCTGGTAACGGTCTTATATGAAATTCTGGATTTTTCTCATCTTGGCTTCAAATGTCAGTGTTGTACCTTCAACAAAGCAGAACTTGTTTTCCTCGCTTGCTTTGTTTTTGTGGCTTTGATAAGGAACAGCATGCAGCTTTTTTTCCTATGGAGTTTTGTTTCTTCTGTAATCCCTTACCTCTACAAAATATACTATTATACAATAATGGCACCTCTCCTGTTGTAACAGCTAGTGCTGAAAAGCAGACAACTGCTGAATTTTTCCAAGTAATATTACTTCTTTTGTGTCCTGCTAAGCAGTTTTCATGACAAACTGTATTATAAAAATGACTTATTTTGTGTCAAACTGTGTAGAAATAAAATTGAGTATAATAAACGGCATGTCAGAATAATTTAGGTATCCTTAATGCAGTCTTCCTGGAAGTGTTAAGAAAAAAATAATTTAAAAAAATAATTTAATTTTTGGAGACAGTGTATGTGTAGTAAGATTTTCCCCCCACCCCCCTCTATTGCTGAAATCAGAGTTTATTCCTGTCTGCTTACCCAGTGCAATCGCAGTCAGCTCTAACTTTGAGAGTAGGGCTTTGGACATAACCCAAATGACAAATTTGACACATTATTATTGAAATTTATTCTTGTGTTGAGGAAACATGGATTAGTAAAAAGATGCGAGGATAACATCTAAATATGTGGGTTTGCGCTCAGTAAAAAAAAGGTGGTATTTTTGGGGTATGATATCCTGTGTCTTGTGTTAACTCTTTTTGCTAGATCTTAACCTGCAGGATTGACTTGCACGATGGAGTGAAATATGGTTGTCAGCGTTGCTGTATCTTTTCGTTCAGTGAAATGTTGGATCGCAACGCGGGCCCAGTTTATCTTCCTGGTTTTAGCTGGATGCCTAGAGATCTGCTAACCGCATCCACCAAAGCAGCTTTGGTCAGCCACGTGCTATAACTTGTTCAACCATATAGGTAATCTGCTTTCTCTTTGTGATAAACAATAGCTTTTTTTTTTTATCCAGCTAGTAGGACAAGATGCTGTAACGATAAATTTTATAGAAATATGAAAAATTCCTGCCTGCATGGGAAGGGTATAAAAAAGATGGAGCTAGACTTTTGTCAGCGGTGCCTGGTGATGAGGCCAGAGACAATTCCATCTGAACGTTAAAAAAAAATAGTTTTTACTGTGCAGGTGGTTGGACACTAAAACAGGCTAAAACCATAGTGAAACCACTAAAACATGGTACAGCTATTCTTATGTAGGATAAATACCTTTTTTTTTTCCAGATTTAGGAATCTCATAATTGTTTGTAGAAAAAAAATTCTCAGTTTTTCTGTTGATGACTAGCAAGCTTACCTTTTCTGTGAAGAAGTATGTTAGTTTGTGAACTGGTGTTTTTGTTCAGGCCTGTTTGGTCTGCTACCTGTGAACGCGTAGGGGTTACTCACAACCAACTGGATTGGGTTGCTCTTGATTCTCTTCTTGACTTTCATTCCCATTATTGTCTGAGCTACTTGAAGCCAATCGTTTCCATTTCTGATGATCCAGTTAGGTAGTGCTGCTTATTAATTTCTGTAGAGTAGAAGTCAGAGAAGGAAGGAGTGCTACAGGCTTTGCCCAGAATCTAAATTTCTGGCGTAAACCCTTTCCTTCTGCTAGATAACAGTAGAGAGTCTTTTAGTAGTTGGGCTGATAAACAATGATAAATGAGCTTGGATGGTGAAATGCCTCTCAAGAGAATGTTTACTTTCTGCTGTAATTTACATTGTACGATGCTTTAATAATATTTCATGGACATGAAATCATTCGTGTTTACAGCGGAGGGAATGCAGTTTGCTGTTTGGTACATTTTGTAACTGAGTTTTACCAGCTTTTCCTTATAGTCTTGCGGACAACAAGTGTGAAGGTGACTTTACATGTGGCAGCTCAACTTACACGTCAGCTCCGGTTGCTGAGCTCAGATGATCCTCCTGCTGCAGACAACACGGTCGTATATCTCTTGTGTAAGCTGTCACGTCCAGTGGAGCCAGTGGAGCTTGTAAATCCAGGAAGAAATTAGTAGTTCTCTGCTGGGTTTGTGAGTTGAGCAGGGTCAGCAAAGCATGGGGCAGGGGGTGGGGGGGAACAGGGGCATGATAGAGGCAAAGGAGAAGGAGCAGGTTTAGCCTTTGGGAACAGTGAGCGGTTACATTTTTCCCAACTAAAACATGTAACTGTGTGTTTAAAATTCAAGGATGTGAAGATGCTCAAATGTGTCCAGAGGAGAGCGATCAAGCTGGTGACAGGGCTAGCAAGCATGTTCTATGAGGAGGGACTGAGGGTTCTGGGTCCGTCTGGTTTGGAGAGAAGGGGGCCAAGGGACGACCTCCTTGCTCTCTGCAGCTTCCTGAGGAGGGGACGTGGGGAGGGAGGTGCTGAGCTCTGCTCCTGGGATCCAGGGACAGGACCTGGGAATGGGTCAAAGCTGCCTCTGTCAGGGGAGGTTCAGGCTGGACGTTGGGAAGCCTTTCCTTACCGAGAGGGTGCTCAGACCCTGGAACAGGCTTCCCAGAGAGGGGGTCGGTGCCCCAAGCCTGTCAGTGTTTAAGAGCCGTTCGGACGCTGCCCTTAAGAACAAGCTTTCACTGTTGGTCAGCCCTGGAGGGGTCAGGCAGTTGGGCCAGGGGATCGTCGTAGGTCCCTTCCAGCTAAACTATGTTATTCTATTCTATCCCATTAATCTGTTTACCAACTCTAAAATAGTTTCCAGCAAGGGCACAAGCCAGCCCCAAATTAAATTTATGTGTATTGCTGCTCCTTGTGCTTCAAGCAGAACTTTACATACGCCCTTCAAAGGTAAGGGACAAACTGTGCTTGTGCATATGTTTCCGCAGGTTATAGACGGGGCTGACTAATACAAAGAAGTGGGTTAAGATCCTAGGTATTTGATGATTCAAGGTGCTTTCTCTTTTCTACAAGTACGACTTCTTTCTTCAATTGCCTGCTCTGCTTCTAGGCTGCAGCTTCCCTCTGAAGTCAGGACAGATCAAGGCTATAGTTGGCGGATCTACTGACTTAATAACCAGAGGCAGAGAGCGCCGTTGATCCTTGAAGCTGTGGTAACTGGTTCACCTCAGCTCACATGCTGCTTAGACATCAGTACCCCCTGGGAAGGACAGCTAGCTTGGCTATTGGTGTGAAATACTGTGCATTGTGTCACTGGAGAAAAGAAAAGAGCGTTTTAAAGCAAATGCCTCCATCCTAGCAAGGCCTCTTTTTGAGGAAGATCAACATGCTGCAGGCACAAGCAGTATGTTTTTAACTGAGCAGTTGGGAGTAGGAGAAGCTCAGACTTTGGTTGAAGCTGTTTGTTTTTTCCTTTTGGTTAGCTGCCTTTTCACAGCTCGGCTGAAAACTGCCCCTCCGCACCCAGAGCTGTGCAGGCTGCAGCGTGTGTGGAAGGGGGCTGCGGGCATCGTGGGGTCCCATGGGCTGGGGCCATCAGTGAGGGGTGGGCACCAGTGCAGACCCTCCGGGTGAGGGCAGGGGCTGATCCCCCCGACCATGAACAGTGTGGTGCTTGCAAGGAAGGGCTGAGCAGGAGACTGGCTTTGTTAGGTCTCCTCCGCTTCTCTCTTCTCAGCCCTTTGGTGTTGGACATCGGGGTCACAAAGGCTGGAGGTGCGTGGGGCAGCCCCAGCACTGCTTGCTGGGTGCCCGTCTGCTCCTCACAGCCCTTCCAGCAGGGTGGCACTGGAGCCGTCCGAGTCCTGGCTGCCAGACCTTCAGGCTGAGCTGCTGCCTGCGGTGGTAGAGAGAAAATGAGTAACTGGGGAGAGAACTCCAGTTTAAGCTTTGTTTAGCAAGTCATTTCTCTCTGTATTTAATCAAGATAGTGAGCAACAGTGATGAAAAGGACATTTTCCTCTGTGTGCATGGGTTTTATCAGTTTCTTTGAACATCTACGGGGCCAAAAGCAAACAAACGTAAGCCACCCATGTGGCAAAAATTCAGTATGTTTCTCTGCTGCACAGCTTGGCTTAAATAAGTATAGTCCATCTCTTCTGTCATCACTTAGGCTCCAGCACACTGCTTTTGTATATGGAGCCAACTCTGCTTCTCTATCATTTGTGTGTGAATATGCTATCAGCAGAAAATATATATACATATGCTATATATAGTCTGCATCTATATGTAGGTATATGGAAATCTGATGTGGACATGACCATCACCTGAATTTTGAAGCTGTTTGAAATATGAACCTCTGGATTTGAATTCTACAAATAAAGCAGCTGTGGACAAAGCTTTGTTTCTTTTGCAGCCACATTAGGGCATCAGTGTCTAGTGCTGATGACCACATTTGCTAGAACTAAAATGAAAGGTATACCTGAAAAATGTGGCTGCAAGAAGGCTTGGGCAGCGAGGTGCTGGTGCACCAGCCCTCTGGAAGCACCCAGGGGCTGCGTTTCCACTGCGTGCTGGGGTGCAAGCGAGGAGGAGGAGAAGAGGAGGCCACCAGGGCTTTTGGTTGTTCTCTGGGAAGGATGCACAGTGTGACTCTGCCCCAGGGATGCCTGAAGCCTTGGCTCGCCTTCCCAGCCAGCTCAGGGCTCCAGCGGTCACAGCTGTGCCGGTGCTGTGTTGGGCACCTGACCGTAGCCCAGGGGCTCGGGGCTGGCCATGGCAAAATAAACCCCTTTGATGGCAGCTGCTCTTCTGATCCATGTGCGTGTCCAGGTCTGAGCGTCCTAACCCTGAGCATGGCACAAAAGTCCGTATTTCATAGTAGGGACGTAAGTGTTAAAAAAAAAAAATCATGAAATGCAACTAGAATAACTGCACCTAATCTGGCCACTTGGGATGTGTCTGTTATAGCGTATTTCTCTGAATGCTGAAATGTCAAAGACGGATACCACTCTCCGCAATGACGATTTGCCAAATTGATTCTGATTGCCTCTGAAAGAGCGATCAATGCAGGCAAATAGTTCTGCGTTGCTCTGACCTTGCAAGCACGTTACTTGCCGGAGCAGCAGCGGCGGCACGGTCAACC
>NW_009596903.1:11769-12021 GCF_000690535.1 Cariama cristata
GGCCGCAGCCGGCGCTGCCTTTCTACAGGCTCTGGAGCTGCGGAACGGTGCTGCGTGTGGGCCAGGACCAGGACATGCAGCCCTGCGTGTGTCTCTGAGGACGGCCCTGGCCGTCACTCGCAGCGGGCTTTGGGGAGGATGGCAGCAGGAGCGGTCCCTCCAGTAGAAGCTGTGGCCACCAGACCAGAGGGGCTGTGGGCGATCTTCTCGCCCCAGGTGAGGAAGAGCCCCCGGCACCCTGCGGTCCCCCCA
>NW_009596903.1:12093-13807 GCF_000690535.1 Cariama cristata
GCCGGTAGAGGCTTGGGCCACCAGACCAGAGGGGCTGTGGGCGATCTTCTCGCCCCAGGTGAGGAGCAGCCCCTGCCACACTGCGCTCCCACAAAAGCCTGGCAGAGCCCACTTCCAGTGGGCGCTCAGAATTGGAGGAAAAGAAAGGGAGAAGGTGTAAGTATCGCACGTAGCTGCGTCAGCCCTCCTCCAACCTTGGAGCAGCCTTTCAAGATATAAGCCGTAAGAAAGACAGAGAGAGGCTTTTTACCAGGGCCTGTAGTGACAGGACAAGGGACAATGGTTTTAAACTGAGGGAGGGCAGGTTTAGATTGGACATAAGGAAGAAATTTTTTACAACGAGGGTTGTCAGGCAGTGGCCCAGCTTGCCCAGAGAGGTGGTAGATGCCCCATCCCTGGAAACATCCCAGGTCAGGCTGGACGGGGCTCTGAGCAACCCGATGGAGTCGCAGATGTCCCTGCTGATGGCAGGGGGGCTGGACCAGATGACCTTTGAAGGTCTCCTCCAACCCCAACCAGTCTATGGCTCTGTGGAGACGACCTCTCGCCCTGCGGTGCCTGCAGTTCGCATCCCCATCACTCTGTGCTCCACAGGACCACAGCCCCGGCGGTGTCGCTTGAACCATTTGGTCGTCGGGGCTGCCTCTGTCTGGCCAGAAACATAAATGTTTTTGAATTCTCAAAATATTGAATCCCTTCACCACAAAAATCACAAAACCAAAAAATGTGATGGCTAATGCAGCGCACTGACACACTAAATGTGCAATAAGCAGTCGCTTTAGGTAAGCTTCGATTGTCTAGGTCTAGGACTTCCTAAAATGCAGCACAAACAGTATCAAATATCTTCAACTGTGCCTTCTTGAATAAATGTTTATTATTTCACATTGTTCAGCCTCTGTAAAGTTGTGGAGCCCTTTTCTGAAAAATGTCCCCAGTTCTTCAGGGAAGCGTAACTGCAGAGAGTCAATTTCCAGGTTATTTGCAGAATGCCTGCCCTGACTACAGGTTTGAAGTGCTAGAGATTAGTCTATTCAGCATCTTCAATATTTACAAAGTATTCCTTAGCGATGGTGCCCCGTTATTACATTGGTGATATTCTTAACCCACTGTTTGTACTGCATGTATATTATAGCTGTCTCTAACATCAGGACCGCTATAAAGAAAATGATGAAAGGCACACCATTTTTCTTTTATCCCTTTTTATTTCCATAAAATCTGCCTTGCTGATAGAACAGTCATAGTTGTCTAAGACATAAAGGAAGCAAATTAAAGACTGTTACTGTGGTAATAGCATTTAAAACCCATGAATGTTTTCCTGCCATGGAGCGCAACAGTAGTTCACTTTGCCATGGGATATATGAAAAGCAGAAATGTATTTTAAAATGAAGAGCGCTGTTTCTTGATGTTCAAATGCAAATTTACATTACCGGATTTATTCTTTAAGAAAGAAAGATAGTCTCAAATGAATGAGTTACTCACAGTTGATAACATGCATTTATTGCACCTGGATCCTTTTCTGTTGTGGGGGGTCCCGTATATTGTTTCTGTATATTATCAAATTATTATTTTTCTGAAAAGGTTAATAAAAATGAGAATTAGAATAAAGCCAGGTTACCTTTTTTATCCTTAGGAACAAGTAAATAAATAAATGCTAATAATGCACAACTGTATTCAAAGAGCGGGCTGGACCCTGAGCTGGGCTGAGGACGAGGCG
>NW_009596903.1:13972-14507 GCF_000690535.1 Cariama cristata
CCCAGTTCCTGGACTGCAGGGTGGGACCCCCCCACGCAACCCAGCCACGTCCTTAGCGGAGGTGAACCTCTGTGAACCTCTGCGCCCCGGAGAGCACTGCTGAGGGAGGTGCGTGAGCCCTCGCATCGATCTGCGTCACCTGCACTTTGTTCCCAGGGAAGGGACAGGGGAGGTGGTGAAGCTTCTCGCTCCCCTGCCCGGGCCCGGCCTCAGCCACGGCTGTGCCGTGAGCGGGGCTGGGTTGGGGGTCCCGTGCGTGGGGGTGTGGGTGGTGGGTCTCTCTGCTCTGTTCTGGCTGGAGGTCTCTCGCAGTTGCCATTTGGCCTGGTTGCTCACCGCTACGTTGGTGGGGCTCAGCCACCACTGTGTCAGATTTGCTGCTCTTGACACTTTATGCATTACGTGTTGGAACGTTACAGCATCTTTGCAGTGGTTTGGCTTAGTTTTAAATAGATGTTTTCGGTTTATTTATTAGGGATCCAGTTATTCTGCTTCAGTCCCAAGTTCTTTTTCCAGTCAGGTTTCCCTTTGCTGA
>NW_009596903.1:14535-14798 GCF_000690535.1 Cariama cristata
GAAAGACACGCCAGGATACATAAAGCGTTAACTCCTGCCCCATCGGTCCAAAGGACCTGGCAGGGAAAGGCACACGATAAAAATGGCAACTGCCAGTCCGGGCCAAGTAAATCCCTGGAGCTGGAGGGGACGTGAGCCATGGCATGCAGACGGTAATGCTGCCTACGAGACACCATCAAGGACTACTGTTCCCAGTGACCACGGCACAATAAATGTGTCAAGGAGCGGCTTCTTCCTTCACACCTCAACCTGCTCCCAAGAGC
>NW_009596904.1:0-4901 GCF_000690535.1 Cariama cristata
TCGCGGGGCGTGAGAACGCACACGGCACACGTGGGAGCACGTGGTACACACGGCACACGTGGACACGCGTGGGCACACAGGTACACCTGGCACACACGGACAGGCACGGGCACATATGGGCACACACGGGCGCGCTGCACACACTGGCGTGCACAGGCGTGTGTGGGCACACACGGGCACACGGCACACGTGGGCACACGGACACGCTATGCGCTTGGCACACTTGGGCGCACGGACACGCTATGCGCTTGGCACACTTGGGCGCACACACGGCGTACTTGACACACACGGGCACTCGTAGCCCACGTGCAACCCACAGGCACACGGACACCCAGGGGGACATGCAGGCTGGTACAGGCACATGGCACACATGGACACATATGGGACATACGGGCACACACAGGCTGCTACAGGGCACACATGCATCTGCACACACGTGTTTTCACACCCACAAGCACACGCAGAGGAACACCTCCGCGCAGTGTGCACACACATGGATGCACGCTGCCAGGGCACAGCACCATGACAAACCCGGGCAGGGGATGGCCACAGGCTCCGGCCAGGATGCGTGCGGTTAGTGTGACTGTTGTACATGCGTGCATGTGTGCGCATGTGTGTGTGTGCGTGTGTCTGTCGCACACGTGTGGGTCCATGTGCACATACCTGTATGTCCATGCATGTGCATGCTGCAGCAGGTGTGTTTGCTGGCACATGTACACACGTGTAAGCATGCCGATCTGTACATACATACCTATGTATTTAGGTGTGTGTGCACATGTGAGTGTACATGTCTGTATCTATATGCATACACATGTATGTGGGCGTCTACATGTGTGTGCAAACTTCCATGCCTGTGTATGCGTATGTACGCATGTATGGGTACATATGCACATGTGGACATGCGTGTACACAGGTGTGGATGCATGTACTGATACACACATACCCATAAATACATATGTGCATGTGTGCGTCCCCCATACCCATGTGCATGTGTGCATATGCGTGTGCAGCCAGCGCACACCCCCGCAGCCCAGGCCAGATGTTTCCAGTAATGCATGACGGGTGCTCCTCGCCTGGCCCCTCGCCGAGGCCTCCCCTCCCTTTCCTGCTGGACTTGCCGCATGCCGGGACGGGTGCCTGCACCCCAGCACCCTGCCCTGCCCCCGGATCCCTCCCAGCTCCCACGACAGGCTGCACATTGGGGCCTCAGGGCAGCTGTGGGGAGCGTGGCAGGGGTGCAGCGGGGGCCTTGCACCCCACAGCCCATCACCCCACGTGCTCCGACAGCACAGCCCTTCCCCCATCCCACTGAGTGCTCTCTGTTCCTTTCTGCCTCCGCAGCCCGGCACCCCAGCCCAGGGCTGACCCCTCGGTGCTCCAGCCGTCTCGGGGAGCATCCCTTACCTGTTTGTCCACAGATCCAAGTTGTCCCTGAGGCTTGCTGCTTGGTTAAGGAAATCCTCAGCACGGGATGGGGTGGAGGTGGGGCCAGCGATGGGGTGGGTGCCCCAGGGGTGTCTGGTCAGCTACTGCAGACCCCACCACCGCAGACTCACCAGGGTGCTGGGCTGCAGGATGGGAGACGGCACCAGTGCACTCGTGCTGACACTGCTTTCGGTTTGCAAGTGTAGTAAAGCCACAGTCAGGGCACCCACAGCAGGAAGGGGAAGGCAACAGTGAAACCAGTGGGTGCTCAGGTCCTCCCACACCCTCCCAGCACCCGCTCATTAGCACCCTCGCTGGCTGCGGGTGGCCTCACACCCCACCCTGCAGCCCAAAACCAGCAGCACCCAGCACCTGAATCCAGCATCCCACACCCAGTGTTCTGTATCGCAGCCAGAACCCGGCTGCAACCCGCACCCCTGCCCCAGGATCTGGGCTTTGGAGAGGAGCTGCCAGCTGTGGAGTTGCAGACTTGACCCTCAAGGGATGGATTTCTGTGGATGAAACTCATGCTTTCAACCCTTCTCCTCAGGGTCTTGCTCCCTTTCTGTGCATCTCTTCTGTGTACTCTCCTATGTCTCGTCTTGGGGAAACAGGAGGATGGGCCCCACAGCCCATCGGCAGCTCAGCAAGGGGCTGCTCCTGCTCCCCTGCAGCCTCCAAGATGTTGTGGTGCCCCTGCAGCACCCTGCACCTGGGTGCAAACTCTGCCTCCCCGGGAGCCTGGGCTCTTTGTGCACCGGTGGCTTTGGCTATGGTCCTGCTGTGCTGGTCAGGACTTCTCTGGGGTCTCTTGGTGCCCAGGGCTGCAGCAGGGGCAGAGGCCAAACGTGGTCCATGAGGTGGGAGGCTGCAGCGTCAAAAGGATGTGGGATGGGTGCGAGCCTCCAGTGTGTTCTTGTGCCCCCTTCACCCATCTCTCCCCACCTGGTAGCAATCATCCTCCCATTCCCCACTTTGGGGCACCTGTCTCCTTCCCTTGTCACCATCTCTCTAGGCTGACAGGTGTCACAGTGTCCCTCAAGTCCCTGCAGGGTGGTGACGGTGATGCCACAGCACCCCTTCCCCAGTGACATTGAAATCTGTGGGGCTGGTGGCTTCACGCCCTGTGAGCAGGTGCAGTGACCATGGCGGCTGTGGCATCTCCGTGGGGGACATGGGTCAGGGTGTGGGTGGCATGGACGCCTCCGCAGCACAGCCTCTCCTCTCCCATGTGCATGGGTGCTGTTGCTTGGGAAACTGCAGGCAAACGTGGGCAGGGATCCAGAGGGGTGAAGGGTGGAGAGGAAATGCCAGGTCCCAGCACCTGAGAGGGCTGGGCTGGCCAAAACGCCAGCGATCTCTGGAGATTTTCCATGCACCAGCCTGTGGCACAGGGCTGTGGTGATGCCTGAGTGCTTGGAGCCCTGGCATCGTTCAGAGCTTGTCCTTGAGTTTGGGAGTGCACCAAATGCAGCAGGATTTAATGCTGCTCCAGCTGTGTGCCCGGCATGAGGGCTGGCTGTGCACCTCCCCGGAGGGACCCTGGCATTGTGTGCCAAGTGCTTCCTGAGCACTGTGAAGCCCAGCACCGCTGGGTCTGGATCTGGCCCCGAGGTCTCCCCACGGTGGGATGCTGTGTGCAGAGCCCGGAGCTCCCTGCCCTCCCCGTCCTGGATCACAGCTCCAGTGCTTGCATGTGTCATGGGGTGGGAGGCAGGGACGGGACAAAATTTGGCTTTGGCATGATGGCACATCACCAAAATCAACCAGTTTTCTTTTAAAACAGCTTTTTGGAAGCAGGTCGCAGCTCCCCAAGCTGCAAGCCAACCCCAAAGGGGACTGGGCTGCCTGTGAGGCTGCAGAGACCAGGGGACCATGTGCCCTGGGGTGACGCTCATCCCAGTCCCCCAGCTTCCCACCTGAGCACTGGAGCCTGGAGAGGGAGGGAGCTGGCAGGGGATACCCTCTGCCATCACGATGGGGGGGACGGGGGTAGAAGCGCCCCCCACACAGCCTGGATGTGCCTGCTCTGGTGGTGACACAGCCACCCATGCTTTATCAGGAAGGACCTGCAGGAGGGGCAAGGGAAGTTCCAGGGAAGAGCCACCAGCTCATATTTTGCCCTTCCAGCTTTCTCATCTTTCTTTTCTCCCCGGCATGTCCTCTGCATCCTGCCCAGCACACGGGAAGAGGAACTGGTCTATGACAGCATGTCATCTCCCACCCCACAGCTCCCATGGTGTTATCGGAACCCTTGGAAAGCCCCCCAAATTGTCCTTGATTTGCCAGCAATTTGAAGCCACGTCATGAGAGCCGCCGTGCTCCCCAGCAAAGACCTGACGTGTTTGCAATGCCATGGGGGCAGTGCCATACTCCTGCTCTGGCACCCCCTGTATCCCAGGTCCTGGGCTCAGCTCCCCCCACCCCGGGCCCTGCCGTGCCTCTGCCCCAGGCTTTGCCAGCAGCTCACAGCCCCTCAGCTCCAGGCTTCGGCTGAGTGCCACAGCTTGGGCAAGCGCCAGGGCAGGCGAGTGGCGTCATGGATGGGAGGAAATGCTGCAGGCATCATTGCTCCTGGCCACAGGGAGTTGCGTCCTCAGCAGCCACAGCTCCTGGGGACTTTCCACTCCTGTGTCTGCTAGTGGCCCAGGCAAAGTCCCTCACGGAGAATCCAGCCAGCCTGAGGGAAGCTGTGGCTCAGATGGTTAGCGAGATGGGTGGGCAAACCTAAGGTGTTCTGGGGCTAGCAGCTGCAGGGGATGAAGCTGGGCCCCCTTGCTGCCCTGCACTGCCCTCCCTGCAGCCCACCTCAGTGGCACACATGGCACCCAGTTTGCAGTGCTGGGCTTGCGTTTCACACCGCAGACATGTGTGGCCGGTGGGGACAGTCCTGGGCACAGACAAGGGCTCCATTACTGGGAGCTCATACTTTGGCTGCAGATCCTGAGGATGTTGTTCCTCCCTCTGCCCTTGTCACACCTGGCTGGGAGGCACAGAGCCATCTGGATGGGTTCAGCATCACCCATGTTGCCTCTGCACTGGGCTGCCTCATCCCTGGGATGTGGCTATCCTCTGGTGTGGGAAGCAGCAAGGTGCTGGGGACCCCACGGGAAGCATGTGCACCTCCCCTAATGCTGCCCGGGGCAGCACCCAGGTCCCTGTCCCAGCACAGGCTGCAGAGCGCGCGACAGCTGAGGTGCCTTGGGCTGCCCAAAATAGCTGTCCCCACTCCCCCCGCTGCCTGGGCGCTGGGAGCTATCCCATGACAGAGCCTCCCGGACCTGGAGCAGCTGGAGGCGGCTGCCATCCTATCAGCCCACCGCCCATGGGCTGCTGGCCGCTGAGCACCCCAGGCTGGGATGAGCATCGCCCCAGGGACGGTATCCCCCGAGCACCTCCCTGCCCCAGTGCACCCATGGGTGCTCTGCGGAGGGAGGGGGTGTGGCCACAGCCCTGGGGCTCTGCACACCCACCTT
>NW_009596904.1:5076-5295 GCF_000690535.1 Cariama cristata
TCCTCCCTGCCCCAGTGCACCCATGGGTGCTCTGCGGAGGGAGGGTGTGTGGCCACAGCCCTGGGGCTCTGCAAACCCACCTTTGCCCCCTAGACAGGGATAGCTGGTGCCCAGAGGCTGGGCAGGGCTCGCAGAGTTGGTCCCAGCTCCTGTTGCATCTTGGCGGCCAGCCACATACCGCAGGGCGCGTCCCGTTCCTGTCCCTGCCCACGCCACACC
>NW_009596904.1:5369-6940 GCF_000690535.1 Cariama cristata
CTGGCAAAAGTGTATGATGTTGCTGCCCTGCCCTGGGCCAGTGCTGCATCCCTGGGGAGCGGCGGGCAGGCAGGCGGCCAGATGTAAGTCATGCCTGGCTGCTGGGGCTGGGCTGGGCGGCGTCCCTGGGATGCGAGGTTGTGGCACTCGCACAGAGAGCACACAGAGGTGAGGGACAAGCGACAATGGCTGCACCAGCCTGGCAAAGCACTAGCTGGCACTTGCCCACATACAACATTTGCTGATGCAGATCCCTGGGGACAGTCCTCAAGGCCACTGCCTCTGCATCCTTGGGGGCAGCGAGGATGATGAGGTGCTGCCCACCCAGTTCACCTCTCAGTGACCCATCCTGCATGACACGAGGGTTTCAGTTCCCCTTGGGGCATGCACATGGTGTCACCATCCATGCAGAAGTGTTCCCTTCACCCATCCTCCACTATGTCACGCCTCTGACTCTTGCTGAAATTCCCTGTGGGGAATTCAGAGAAGCATCCCCAGGGCTGGACCATGAAGTGGAACACACAGTGACGGCATGGGGCTGGGGGCCCTGGGAAACAGCACAGCCCCCTGCAGCTCTGACATCCCGCTCCAGCCAGGGTGCTGCCCTGGTCCTGGGCAGGAGACCGTGGTACGCCGAGGAGTTAGTGACCCACGTAACAGCAAGCCTGAGCAGGCCCAGACCTGTGCTGTGGGCATCGCTTGGCTGCGGGGTAAGCTCAGCCAGGTTTGAAATCAGGCTGTAACTGAGGAGTCTGCAGGGAGCTCGTACCTGCCACGTGCCTATCTGTGTCTTTAAAACAGCAGCAAGAAGTTCTCATGTGAGCATCTTTTTGACAGTAGAAATAATGAATAGAGCTGTTTTCTACTAAGAAAATTCTATAACAGCTCAAAGACTAAAGTGGGATAACCCTTTCCACCGACAGGGTCTGCACGGCGTCCTGTGCGTGTACTGGAGGTCTGTTCAATGCTGCGCAGCTCAGGGCTCCTGCGTCTGAAGGGATCTAAGGTTATCTGTAGTAGTCTCTCTACAGTGTGAGCTCTAACAAACAGCATTTTAAATGACAGGTAAAGAGTCTGAGTGCCTTTCTCACCGGGATCATGACAAACCAGCACCTCATGGTACAAAGTAGACACCAGCTGAGTTTGGAGTGGGGGTCCCAGACTGGGAGGGGGCAGCTGGAGGACTCCATGGTTAAAGTCCACGGACCCCAGGACAGGTAAAATTCCAGGTGCTGGCAGAGGTGAGTGGGTGCTACAGCTGCTGCCTGCAGGCATGGCCAGACATGAGTGCTGGGGACCCCCTAAGCGGCTGGGGAGGGTCTCCCCAGCACAGGTCCGGAGGGATGGACGCAGGGGCCCTGCACGGACAGAGCTCAGGCAAGACCCAACCGTGCCCGGAGGGAGATGGGGCTTTGCGCAGGGGACCCCGGGGGACCTGGCAGGTGCTGAGGCCCCACGCTCCCACCCCACGGGCGGAGGGGAAGCTGAGCGGGGCGGAGGAGGCGGAGGAGGGCCGGGTGCCAGGGTGGGTGTGCGCCCCGCCCCGCGGCCGGGAGGGCTGGGAAGGGGCC